>NW_022437805.1:0-24788 GCF_009761245.1 Sapajus apella
AGATTGGAGTGCAGTGCTGTGATCATAGCTCACTGCAGCTTCTAACTCCTGAGATCAAGAGATCCTCCTGCCTCAGTCTCCCAAGTAGCTAGGACTGCAGGTGCATGCTACAACATCTGGCTGGTTTGTTTCTTTTTAATTTTTTTTTAAGAGATAGAGATCTCACTATTTTTTTTAAGAGGTAGAGATCTCCAGGCTGGTCTCAAACTTCTGGCCTCAAGTGATCCTCCCACCTCATCCTCCAAAAGTGGTGAGATGACAGGTACGAGCCCCTATGCCTGGAAGAGTCTTTTCTTAATTCATATATTTTTTTTCTTTTCAGAGCTTTATTGAGATATACTTCACATACTGTAATATTTACAGAGTTCTGCAAATCTAATTTTCAAACATTTTCAAAACTCCAGAAAGAAATCACACACACATTAACAGTCATTCTTTTTTTTTTTTTTTTTTTTTTTTGAGACGGAGTTTCGCTCTTGTTACCCAGGCTGGAGTGCAATGGCGCGATCTCGGCTCACCGCAACCTCCGCCTCCTGGGTTCAGGCAATTCTCCTGCCTCAACCTCCTGAGTAGCTGGGATTACAGGCACGCACCACCATGCCCAGCTAATTTTTTGTATTTTTAGTAGAGACGGGGTTTCACCATGTTGACCAGGATGGTCTCGATCTCTTGACCTCGTGATCCACCCGCCTCGGCCTCCCAAAGTGCTGGGATTACAGGCGTGAGCCACCGCGCCCGGCCAACAGTCATTCTAATTCCCACTCCTCACCCTGCCCCACCTTGCCCCGGTTCCAGCCAACCATGAATCTACTTTTTCTCTCTGTGGATTTGCCTTTTCTGGACATTTTACATAAATGAATCCTAGAATATGTGGTCTTTTTGACTGGCTTCTCTCTCTCTCTCTCTCTCTCTCTCTCTCTCTCTCTCTCTCTCTCTTTTTTGCACAGTCTTGCTCTTTTGCTCAGGCTGGAACGAAGTGGCAAGATCTCAGCTCACTACAACTTCCGTGCCCTGGGTTCAAATGGTTCTTCCTCCCTCAGCTTTCCAAGTAGCTGGCATTACAGGCACCTGCCACCATGTGCAGCTAATTTTTGTATTTTAAGGTTTTGCTATATTGGCCAGACTGGTCTCGAACTCCTGACCTTTTGATCCACCCACTTCGGCCTCCTAAAGTCCTAGGATTACAGGCATGAGGCACTACGCCCAGAATTGACTGGCTTCTTTTATGTAGCACAGTGTTTTCAAGGTTCATTCATATTTTTGTATGCATTAGCACTTCAATTTTATTGACAAATAACATTTTAGTGCATGGATATAACACACTTTACCCATTTATCAGTTGATAAACATTTAGGTTATTTCCACTTTTGGGGTATTATGAATAATGATACTACAAACACTTGTGTACAAGTATTGGTGTGAACATATGTTTTTAATTTTCTTGAGTATATACCTAAAAAATTTTCTTGAGTATGTACTTAAAAGTGAAGCTGCTGAATTATAAGGTAACTATGTTAAACTTTTATAGAGACTTCCAAACTGTTTTCCAAGTGTCTGCAACATTTTGCATTGCCATCAGTACTTTATGACTGTTTCAATTTCTCAATAACCTCACTAACACTTGCTACTTTCTGTCTTTTTTATTATAGCCATCCTACCGAGTGTGAAGTGGTGTCTTATTGTAGTTTCTTTTACATTTCCCTAATGACAAATTGTGTTGAACATTGTTTCATGTGTTTACTGACCATCTGCATATCTTCTTTGGTGATATCCATTCTAGTCCTTTGCCCATTAAAAAATTAAGTTGTCATTTTGTTATTGGGTTGTTAATTCATATTTTCTACTTGATTGTTGCTTTTATATGTGAAAAGCTGTGGGTCTCAGTATTAATTTTGTTCACTGATATTGTAGTAAATTTTCGTATTGTTTGTTGTACTTTTTTATTATCTCGGACTTTTCAGGCATGCAATCATATTATCTGAAAATAGGCTAGTTTCTCTTTCCCAGTGTTTCTCTTGTCTGTGATACTCGCATTGGCTGGTAACTCTAATGCAATGTTAGATAATAATGGTTACAGGAGACATTCTCATTTTGTTTCTGACATGCTCAGGAATCTTTCTAATGACTTGAATTTGGGGGCTGAAATAGATTTATACTGATAATATTATGAAGTATTAATCATTATTGGTTTATTTAAAATATTAAAATCAGACTAACCTTAAATTTCCTATGGTCTATGGAACTGATCATATGATTTATCTCTTTAGAACCAGTGATTTTGTGACTTGTATTAATTTCCTGACATTCAGTCTTCCTCTTATTTCTGGAATAATTCTGCATAGTCATAAGGAATATATTCTTATTCTAAGGCATTGTTATACTCTGTTTCCTAATATTTTATTTAAGATTTTAAAATTGGAATTAATAACAAAATTGGTGTGTAGCTTCCTTTTTTGTGGCTATATTCCCTGCCACATTTCAATGTTACATTTACCTCATAGAAAACATTTAGATGTTTTTCTCATTTTTCAATGCTTTGTGCAGTTTAAAAAACCCTGAAAATGTCTGTTATTTATTAAAGGTTATGTAAATTCCCTTATAACATTATCGAAGGCCATTCTGGAGGATAACTTACTGAAACTATATTAGTCTGCTGGGGTTGCCATAACAAAATATCACAAACTAAGTGGCTTAAACAACAGAAATTTATTGTCTCACAGTTCTGGAGGCCGGAAGTTGAGATGAAGGTGTCAGCAGGGCTGTGCTCCATGGAGAACGCTGGGGAAGGATTTGTCCAGGCCTCTCTCAGCTTCTGGTGGCTCCTTGGCGTCTGGCAGCATCACTCCAATCATCACGTGGCATCCTCCCTGTGTGCCTGCGTCTGTGTCCAGATGTCCCCTTTTGAGAAAGGCGCCAGCTGTGTTAAATGACAGCCCACCCTACTCCAGTGTGACCTCATTCTAACTTCACTAATCACATCTGCAATGATGCTGTTTCCAAATGAGGTCACAATCTGAGGCACTGGGGCTTAGGACTTCAACACAGGAATTCAGGGGCATACAGTTCAAACCAGAACAACAACCTTCTCCATTTCTTCTTGCAAATCACTCTATTTAAACTTCCCAACTCTTTTGGAGTTCGTTGTGATAAGTTATATTTTTCTAGGAAACTACATATGTGTTAAATATCTTCAAATATAGCTGAATAAAATGGACTAAATTAGTCTTTATGATTTTATTAATTTTCGGTTTCTTTTTCCTTCACAAAAATAAATAATTTTTTCTTCCTGGCTATTTCTCCATTATTGTTTTTCCTTTGTGGTGTTTAAAAGCTATTTTTTACTTATGTTATTTAGTGGTTTGTACATTCCACACCATCCCATTCCCCAACCGTGAACTTTTGTATATATTTCTCAATTATGCTCTTTTTCCCTCACATCACTAATTTATATTTTTTGTTAATGCTTTCAGTTTTTTCTTTAAATGGCTAAATGTACTTATTTTAAAATAATTATACAGTAGAATTAACATTTTTACTCTTTTAGGGTAAAGTCCATGAATTATAACATGTATATATTCATGTGACTACTGCCATCACCAGGATACACAGTTGTTCTATGACCTAAAAAAACAAGTCCCCCAAACAAGAAAACCTCATGTGCTGTTGACACCCTGGCCCCATCCCGGCCCCATCCCCCACTGATCTCCCTTGCTGTCATTCTGTTCTCCTCCACTGTAGCTTTGTCTTTTAGGCAATTCCATGCTAATAGAATCATGCAGTACATAAACTTTGGAGACCACTACTCTCACAAGCACAGTGCCTTTGAGATTCATTCAGATTGGTCTGGGTGTCCATACAGGCCAGTCTCTGGGGGGCTGCAGCACCCCACACCCCCTCCCACTGGCCCACCTCTGAGTGCTCAGGGTTTGTTTCCTGATAGAAACCTCTAGCAGCAACAAGAATAATTCCCAAGAAGTGCCCGTTCCCTTCCCTCATGACAAGATGCACAATTTATCTTCCTGGAAGGAGCACTCAGCCTTTGACATAACTTTCTTAAGACTCCCAATTTGCTAATTCATTATAAGACAAAAGAAAAATCCTTTCCAAGTGAGTTCTGGGAGTGTGCTGTGATGGGGATTCTTCAGACTCAGAAAGTGACCTGGCCAAGGTCCGCTAGTCCTCTCCATTCTCCCTTCCCCGGATTGCCTCCCTGCTCTCTGACCCCCTTCGCCTGACTCCAGCTGTGTTTTCAGTGCTCCCTGATGTTCCTGCACCCTGAGCCCCGCAACCACTCTGCGGTCCTACAGCTCCCGACGCACCCCGCAAGGCTTTTCCATTTTTAGGTGGCTCAACCCTGCTGCAGCTTTTTAATTTTATTTATTTATTTATTTATTTATTTATTTATTTATTTAGATGAAGTCTTGCTCTGTCACCCAGGCTAGAGTGCAGTGGCGTGATCTCAGCTCACTGCAACCTCCACCTCCCAGGTTCAAACGATTCTCCTGCTTCAGCCTCCTGAAGTAGCTGGGATTACAGGCACCCACCACGGAGCCTAGCTAATTTTTGTATTTTTTGGTAGAGATGGGGTTTCACCATCTTGGCCAGGCTAGTCTTGAACTCCTGACCTCGTGATCCACCCACACTGGCCTCCCAAAGTGCTGGGATTACAGGCATGAGCCACCGAACCTGGCTTTATTTATTCATTTTTTTTCTTTCTTTTTTTTTAATTGCATTTTAGGTTTCGGGGTACATGTGAAGAACATGCAAGATTGTTGCATAGGTATACACGTGGCAGTGTGATTTGCTACCTTCCTCCCCATCACCTATATCTGGCATTTCTCCCCATGCCATCCCCCCGCAACTTGCCACCCCCACTGTCCGTCCCCTATTTCCCCCCAACAGACCCCAGTGTGTAGTGCTCTGTGTCCATGTGATCTCATTGTTCAACACCCGCCTATGAGTGAGAACATGCGATGTTTGATCTTCTGCTCTTCTGTCAGTTTGCTGAGAATGATGGTTTCCAGGTTCATCCATGTCCTTACAAAGGACACGAACTCATCGTTTTTGATGGCTGCGTAATATTCCATGGTGTCTATGTGCTACATTTTCCCTGTCCAGTCTATCATCAATGGGCATTTGGGTTGGTTCCAGGTCTTTGCTATTGTAAACTGTGCTGCAATGAATATTCATGTGCACGTGTCCTTATAGTAGAACGATTTGTAATCCTTTGGATATATACCCAGTAATGGGATTGCTGGGTCAAATGGAATTTCTATTTCTAGGTCTTTGAGGAATCGCCACACTGTCTTCCACAATGATTGAACTAATTTACACTCCCACCAACAGTGTAAAAGTGTTCCTATTTCTCCACATCCTCTCCAACATCTGTTGTCTCTAGATTTTTTAATGATCACCATTCTAACTGGCATAAGATGGTATCTCAATGTAGTTTGGATTTGCATTTCTCTAATGACCAGTGATGATGAGCATTTTTTCATATGTTTATTGGCCTCATGTATGTCTTCTTTTGTAAAGTGTCTGTACATATCCTTTGCCCACTTTTGAATGGGCTTGTTTATTTTTTTCTTGTAAATCTGTTTTAGTTCTTTGTAAATTCTGGATATCAGCCCTTTGTCAGATGGGTAGACTGGAAAAATTTTTTCCCATTCTGTTGGTTGCCGATTCACTGTAATGACTGTTTCTTTTGCTGTGCAGAAGCTGTGGAGTTTGATTAGGTCCCATTTGTCTATTTTGGCTTTTGTTGCCAATGCTTTTGGTGTTTTGGTCATGAAGTCCTTGCCTATGCCTATGTCCTGAATGGTTTGCCTAGATTTTCTTCTAGGGTTTTTATGGTGTTAGGTCTTATGTTTAAGTCTCTAATCCATCTGGAGTTAATTTTAGTGTAAGGTGTCAGGAAGGGGTCCAGTTTCTGTTTTCTGCACATGGCTAGCCAGTTTTCCCAACACCATTTATTAAACAGGGGATCCTTTCTCCATTGCTTGTTTTTGTCAGGTTTGTCAAAGATTGGATGGTTGTAGATATGTTGTGCTGCCTCCGAGGCCTCTGTTCTGTTCCATTAGTCTATATCTCTGTTTTGGTACCAGTGCCATGCTGTTTTGATTACTGTAGCCTTGTAGTATAATTTGAAGTCCGGTAGTGTGATGCCTCCTGCTTTGTTCTTTTTGCTTAGAATTGACTTGGCTACGTGGGCTCTCTTTTGGTTCAATATGAAGTTTAAGGTGTTTTTTTTTTCCAGTTCTGTGAATGTCATTGGTAGCTTGATTGGGATAGCGTTGAATCTGTAAATTACTTTGGGCAGTATGGCCATTTTCACGATATTGATTCTTCCTAACCATGAACATGGAATGTTTATCCATCTGTTTGTGTCCTCTCTTATTTCATTGAGCAGTGGTTTTTAGTTCTCATTGAAGAGGTCCTTTATGTTCCTTGTTAGTTGTATCTCTAGGTATTTTTTTCTCTTTGTAGCAATTGTGAATGGCAGTTCATTCTTGATTTGGCTCTCTTTAAGTCTGTTATTGGTGTATAGGAATGCTTGTGATTTTTGCACATTGATTTTGTATCCTGAGACTTTGCTGAAGTTGCTTATCAGTTTCAGGAGACTTTGGGCTGAGACGATGGGGTCTTCTAGATATACAATCATGTCGTCTACAAATAGAGACAATTTGATTTCCTCCTTTTCTATTTGAATACCCTTTATTTCTTTTTCTTGCCTCATTGCTCTGGCTAGAACTTCTAGTACTATATTGAATAGGAGTGGTGAGAGAGGGCATCCTTGTCTTGTGCCAGATTTCAAAGGGAATGCTTCCAGTTTTTGCCCATTCAGTATGATATCGGCTGTTGGTTTGTCATAAATAGCCTTTATTATTTTGAGATTCGTTCCGTCAATACCTAGTTTATTGAGGGTTTTTAGCATAAAGGGCTGTTGAATTTTGTCAAAGGCCTTCTCTGCATCAATTGAGATAATCATGTGGTTTTTGTCTTTGGTTCTGTTTATGTGGTGAATTACGTTTATGGACTTGCGTATGTTGAACCAGCCTTGCATCCCCGGGATGAATCCTACTTGATCATGGTGGATAAGCTTTTTCTTGTGCTGTTGCAATCGGCTTGCCAGTATTTTATTGAAGATTTTTGCATCTATGTTCATCATGGATATTGGCATCTATGTTCATCAAGGAAAAGTTTTCTTTTCTTGTTGAGTCTCTGCTGGGTTTTGGTATCAGGATAATGTTGGTCTCATAAAATGATTTGGGAAGGATTCCTTCTTTTTGGATTATTTGGAATAGTTTCAGGAGGAATGGTATCAGCTCCTCTTTGTATGTCTGGTAGAATTTGGCTGTGAACCCATCTGGACCTGGGCTTTTTTTGGGTGGTATGCTCTGAATTGCTGCCTCAACTTCAGACCTTGTTATTGGTCTATTCAGGGTTTTGGCTTCTTCCTGGTTTAGTCTTGGGAGGAGGCATGTGTCCAGGAATTTATCCACTTCTTCCAGGTTTACTAGTTTATGTGCATAGAGTTGTTTGTAATAATCTCTGATGATGGTTTGAATTTCTGTGGAATCTGTGGTGATATCCCCTTTATCGTTTTTTATTGCATCAATTTGGTTATTCTCTCTTTTCTTTTTTATTAATCTGGCTAGTGGTCTGTCTATTTTGTTGATCTTTTTGAAAAACCAGCCCCTGGATATATTGATTTTTTGAACAGTTTTTTGTGTCTCTATCTCCTTCAGTTCTGCTCTGATCTTAGTTATTTCCTTTCTTCTGCTAGGTTTTGAGTTTTTTTGATCTTGCTCCTCTAGCTCTTTCAATTTTGACGATAGGGTGTCAATTTTAAATCTCTCCTTTCTTCTCATGAGGGCACTCATTGCTATATATTTTCCTCTAGAGACTGCTTTAAATGTGTCCCAGAGGTTCTGGTATGTTGTGTCTTCATTCTCGTTGGTTACGAAGAACGTCTTCATTTCTGCCTTCATTTCATTGTTTATCCAGTCAACATTCAAGAGCAAGTTGTTCAGTTTCCATCAGGCTCTGAGGTTCTGAGTTGGTTCCTGAATTCTGAGTTCTAACTTCATTGCACTGTGGTCTGAGAGATTGTTATGATTTCTGTTCTTTTGCCTTTGCTGAGGAGTGATTTACTCCCAATTATGTGGTCAATTTTAGAGTAGGTGTGATGTGGTGCTGAGAAGAATATATATTCCGTGGATTTGGGGTGGAGAGTTCTATAAATGTCTATTAGGTTTGCTTGTTCCGGGTCTGAGTTCAGGTCCTGGATATCCTTGTTAATTTTCTGTCTGGTTGATCGGTCTAATATTGACAATGGGGTGTTAAAGTCTCCCACTATTATTGTGTGGGAATCTAAGTCTCTTTGTAAGTCATTAAGAACTTTCCTTATGTATCTGGGTGCTCCTGTATTGGGTGAGTATATATTTAGGATCATTAGCTCTTCTTGTTGCATTGATCCTTTTACCATTATGTAGTGTCCTTCATTGTCTCTTTTGAACTTTGTTGCTTTAAAGTCTATTTTATCAAAAATGAGAATTGCAACTCCTGCTTTTTTTTGGCTCTCCATTTGCTTGGTAAATCTTCCTCCAACACTTTACTTTGAGCCTTTGTGTATCCTTGCATGTGAGATGGATTTCCTGGATATAGCACACTGATGGGTTTTGGCTTTTTATCCAATTTGTCAATCTGTGTCTTTTGATTGGAGCATTTAGTCCATTTACATTTAGGGTTAATATTGTTATGTGTGAATTTGATCCTGCCATTTTCATGCTAGCTGGCTGTTTTGCCCATTAGCTGATATAGATTCTTCATTGTGTTGATGCTGTTTACCATTTGGTTTATTTTTGGAGTGGCTGGTACTGGTTGTTCCTTTGTATGTGTAGAGCCTCTTTCAGGAGCTCCTGTAAAGCAGGCCTGGTGGTGATGAAATCTCTGAGTACTTGCTTGTTCACAAAGGATTTCATTTTTCCTTCACTTATGAAGCTTAGTTTGGCTGGACATGTAATTCTGGGTTGAAAGTTCTTTTCTTTAAGGATTTTGAATACTGGCTCCCACTCTCTTCTGGCTTGTAGGGTTTCTGCTGAGAGATCTGCTGTGAGTCTGATGGGCTTTCCTTTGTGGGTAACCCGACCTTTCTCTCTGGCTACCCTTAGCATTTTCTCCTTCATTTCAACCCTGGTGAATCTGATGATTATGTGCCTTGGGGTTGTTCTTCTTGAGGAATATCTTTTTTGTGTGCTCTGTAGTTCCTGGACTTAAATATTGCCCTGCCTTGCTAGGTTGGGGAAATTTTCCTGGATAATATCCTGAAGAGTATTTTCCAGCTTGGATTCATTCTCTTCGTCACATTCAGGTACATCTGTCAAACGTAGATTAGGTCTTTTCACATAGTCCCACATTCCTTGGAGGCTTTGTTCATTCCTTTTTACCCTTTTTTCTCTAATCTTGCCTTCTCATTTTATTTTATTGAGTTGATCTTCGACCTCTGATATCCTTTCTTCTGCTTGGTCAGTTCGGCTATTGAAACTTGTGCATGCTTCGCGAAGTTCTTGTGTTGTGTTTTTCAGCTCCATCAATTCACTTATATTCCTTTCTAAGTTTTGCATTCTCATTAGCATTTCATCAAATCTTTTTTCAAGGTTCTTGGTTTTTTTGCAGTGGGTTAGAACATGTTCTTTTAGCTCATGGAAGCTCCTTATTACCCACATTCTGAAGTCTGATTCTGTCATTTCATCACACTCATTCTCCATCCAGTGTTGTTCCCTTGCTGGTGAGGAGATGTGATCCCTTGTAGGAGGAGAGGTGTTCTGGTTTCCAGTGTTTTCATCCTTTTTGTGCTGGTTTCTTCCCATCTTTGTGGATTTATCCACCTGTTGTCTTTGTAGTTGCTGACTTTCAGATTGGGCCTGTGAGTAGACATCCAATTTGTTGATAATGAAGTTATTTCTGTTTCTTAGTTTTCCTTCTAACAGTCTTGCCCCTTTGCTATAGGGTTGCTGAGGTCCACTCCAGGCCGTGCTTGCCTGGGGATCACCTGCAGCAGCTGCAGAACAGTACCGGTTGCTACCAGTTTCTTTTTCTGCTATCTTTGTCCCAGAAGGATACCCTCTAAATGTCATTCTGATCTCTCCTTTATGAGGTGACTCTTTGGATGTACGGGGGTCAGGGAGCTGCTTGAGGAGACAGTCTGTCCTTTATATGAGCTCAAGTGCTGAGTTGTGAGCTCCGTTTTTCATTCAGGGCTGCTGGGCAGGTACGTTTAGGTCTGTTGCAGCAGAACTCATAAACACCATTTTTTTTCCCCCAGGTGCTCTGTCCCAGGGAGTTAGGGCTTTATTTATGAGTTTCCGTTATGCTGCTCCCTTTTTCAGGGCTGCCCTGCACAGCAACGAGGCAGCGTAGTCACTGTCTGCCTGCAGAGGCTTTGCTGAGCTGCTGTTGGCTCTGCCCAGCTGTCGTGTGAACTTCCCTGCAGTCCTGTTTATATGGGTATAGTTAGAACGGTCTCAGCATTGGTGGCCCGCCTCTGTAATGGCAGACTCTCACTGTAATGGCAGGTTGCCTTGGCAACGACGGGCTGCGTCTGCAATGATGGACGCCCCTCCTCCACAGAGCTGGACCATCCTGGGTTTAGCTGTGCTTGCTGTGAAACTCTCAATCCAAAGAGTTTCTGATTGCTGTTCTTTTGTGGGCATGGGACCAGCCGAGCCTGATCACCTGGCTCCCTGCCTCAGAGCCTTTTGGTTTTTAGTTGAATGGTTTACTCTCTCCCAGGTGTTCCAGTCGTCTGTTGAAAAGGCGCTGGGATCTTTGTGATTTCCCAGGCGCAACTGCAACAGCTTAAGCAGCAGCGCTGAGATTTGTGGGGCTTTTTTTTTTTTGCCTGGGAATCTCCTGGCCTGGCTCCCTGTTTCAGAC
Organism: Sapajus apella; assembly: GCF_009761245.1. Taxonomy (NCBI): domain Eukaryota; kingdom Metazoa; phylum Chordata; class Mammalia; order Primates; family Cebidae; genus Sapajus; species Sapajus apella. Next base: position 10,939 of record NW_022437805.1, read on the forward strand.
CCCTTTTTTGACAGAAGAATGGGTGACTGCACCTTTCTGGGGCTCCAATTGCCTGCTAAAAAGGCACCTGGATCAGTGTATTTTGTACAGAGAACTGCTGTGCCAGGGCGCCGCAAAGCAGCCGCGTGGGCCAGAACAGCTGCGGGGACTGAAACGGCAGCGCCTGCAAAAACAGCCGCGCTGGCGACCCGTGGGGCTCCTCTGCCTGGGAATCTCCTGGTCTGTGGGCAATAAAAATCTGCCTGGAAATGCGGCGTCCACTCACCCTCTGTGCTTTCACTGGTAGCTGCAATCCTGAGCTGTTCCTAAATGGCCATCTTGGATCCGGATCCATCTATTTATTTTTTTTCTACTATCATTTATTTACTTATTTATTTATTCATTTTCTACACTATTTATTTTGTTCTACACATTTATTTATTTTATTCTACACTATTTATTTTTTTTCTACACTACAAATATATTACAGGCTGGCTGCAAGAAAATGCAAGTAACACATAAACATATTAAGTAAAATATAAAATGTACTTTCATTGCCTGCCTCCAACACCAAGGTCCATTTCAGAGGTGACCACTCTTTATGGACAGCTTGGGATATGTGCCTCCAGATTGTTTTGTGTGCATCTGCAAAGGCAGACAGACACACACACACACACACACACACACACACACACACACACACACCTCTCACACATGTGCTCACAGACACCCCTGTACTTTGCAGTAGACTCTGTTAGTTCTGTGCCAATTTTCTTCATCTGGCCAGCACATCCTTTCTAGCTGCACCTTACTGTGGAAACTCACCCAGGGCAGAAGCTGTCTGTCTCATCCAGAAATGACTGGAAGTGATGCCCAACCCACTGGGCAGCCCGTAGCCAGCCACTGAATAATACAGGCACAAAATCCTGGCCCCCTTTCTTGGAGTAGGAGCTGCTCTATGGTACCTTTCACACTCCAGAGCTCTCCTGCGACCAGGCTGAGGCTTCCACTGGATCCCTTGCCCGACTTCTCCCCTGCCCTTCCAGGCTTCCCCCAAGAGCACTTTCTCAGCAAATCTCTTGCACATAGGCCTGTATAATAGATATGCATAGTGTATAATAGATATGCATAGGCACACATAGGTATTCTGAGAGAGGAGCTTCTGCTCACTGAAGCAGAGGGTGGTGGCTTTCTTCCCATGACAGCGCCCCATGGCCACCTCTGAATGTGAGTCTACTTCACTTTCTTATGGCAGCAGAGCTCCCCCTGGAACTGATTAATAGCCCTATTAGTGAGATGGAGCTCATTCATTCATTAGACACATGGTTTATGAAGTGCTACCGAATGCCAAGTGCTGCTTTAAGCACTGGGGCTGTCTCCAACTTTTCTCTCTTATAGAAAAGCAGAATATTTTTAAAGCATATTTTTGTGTAAGTGGTTCTGAAGCACAGATTCCCGGAGATGGAATTGTGGGTCAGAGGGAAACTGCATTTGCAGCTGGGATGGGTGTCTCTTGGGGAAATGTTCCTCCTTCAGCTCCAGAGACAGCTCCTCACTTTGTGTCTACTTTTCTCCCCCATCTTCACCTTGGCAACCTCTCCACCCCAGCCTTTCCCAGCTGCCCAGGGAATGCTTAGAACCCTGGCAGGGCTGCTGCCGAGCCCCCGACACACACACGCTGCTGCTCTGGGTGTCCACCCTTCCTGCTGCCTCAGGCCCTCAGACACCAAGTCCTCCCGACTCATCTCTCTGGTCCCTGTTTAGCGAAGGAGGAGTTTTGGACTCAGAGAGGTTAAGTGACCCACTTTTCTAGACCCATTTGTCCAAGTTCCTCCCAAACATCTCCACCAGCCTGTCCCAGGTGCACTTCAAATTCAGCATCCTGGATTAATTCTCTTCACGTCTGCCCTAAATATTGTCTTTTCTGTTCCCTATTAAAAATGGCCAAGAGAAAATGTCCCATGACAGCTGGCTCTCCTACCCCACCTTGGCAAGCACAGATCTCCTGAGCTCTCCTGAGCCTGTCTCCTGGGTCTGCCGTTGTCACTGTCCCCTGCAGCCCTGGTCTGGATTTGTGGCTGCCAGCTGCCTTGCTGCCTCCATCGGCAGGACATCCCTGGTCCTCACAGGCCCTGGAGAGTCCATCCTCCAGTGCAGCTATCAGCACCATTCTTGGCTCAAGCAGCCCGCTGGGGACTCAGGAGGGCCGGTAGCACCAGAGGCCAGCATAGTCCAACTCAGGTCACTCCATGCAGGCACCTTTCTGGTCCTCAGGCCCTGGGGACCAGCACCACACACAGCTGTGGGTCCTCTCCAGCCAATGCCATGGCTCAGCCACTGCAGCCTGCCCCATGCTGCCCCTCTCTTACCTCATAAGGCCTCCTCCCTTGGCCCCCTGGACAGCTTCCTCTTTCCGCCCAGAACAACCTGGGACTCTGGGGTTCGCCAGTGCATGTATCGGGCATCAGAGGAGCCGAGTGCTGCCTGTGAAGGTCACTGACCACGTGTCAGGCAAATGGGACAGGATGGGAGGGCAGACATTTGGGCTGGTGTCCTAGAGATCCAAGACCCACAGCTCACCATACTGCTTGACTTCAGGTGCCTCACTGGCAAGTGGAAGGCTCCCAGGAGGCCTTTCCCAGAAAGCAACTCTCTAGAGATCTACTAAGCATCTTTGGAGAAAATTTAGGAGCATGGATGGTTTGTATCAGGCCTCTGTTCTTTCCTAAACTCTTCTGGGTATCTTCGTGTCCCTTGAGTGCTTATCAGGATGCTGCATGGCACAGCAGGTGGTGAATAAATGTGTCGTAAGTGAGCTCTCAGGCTTTTCATCAGGGAAACGTATGACTTCTCTGATGGAGCAATGTCACTCCATTTTACTTACCTGCAGGAATGTTTAACATGGGAGTGACCAGGACACTGCAGGTGGCTGTGTTTATTGGTAAACCTTTTCAGAGGACAGTTTATTAATCTATACAGAAAGTTATAAAATTATACAATGACTTTAATTTTACTCATTGAAATTCTAAAAAAATAATTAAGGATGTATGTAAGATTTAGCTGGAAGGTTGATCTGTAAATAGCAAGGGCTATTTATAATAGAAAAAAGTTGAAAACAACCTGTGTCCAATAAAAGGAGATTGATTGACTAAGTTCTGGAATGTAGATACAATGGAATTCTGGGCAGCCACTAAAAATTGTATTATTGAAGTATATTTTGGGTGTGAAAAAAAGTCTTAATATGTTACTGAATTGAGTCATGTTATAAAATAGTATGTACTTAATAGAAACAATTTAAAACAAAAATGTACATGTTATACATTTTTAAACATCTGGCAGGGTCTTGCTACTCAAAGTGTGGTCCCCGGATCAGCTGCTTCTGCATCACTGGGGGCTTGTCAAAACACAAAACTGCAGCCCAGCACAGCCTCAGATGATTCCCATGTAGTGGGGTCTCAATGCTGGGACCCATACAAACATCACATTTGTATGTGGGGCTACTAAAAGTCTATTATTTCTCCTTTTTGCTTATTTATTTGTGACAACTGTGTATTACTGACATAATAAAGAAAAAAAAAGATGGACATTCTCTGGAAAACACAGGGAGGGCTTTCGTGTCATGGAAGCTTTACTGGCTCTTTCCTTTTCTTTCTGGGACCCCTCGCTGAGCTCACATTAAGTCCCACTCCTTCTTGGGTGCATTTGACTCTGGCAAGGGGGTTCTTGGCTTGGAGAGTGGCACTTTCAGAACCACTGCTACTTTCAAAGGTGCTCTGCTCCTGCTGGACAGGGTGTGAGGCTGAAGGTGCACGGGACTTCGGTCTCCCCGACCCCACCCAGAGCCCCTTGCTGACCCTCCCACTGTGCCCCATGGTCTGCCCATTAAGATGCAGACTGCTTGGCAGATTAGGTCATTTCTTTTCCAGTAAGTCAATTCGCTACTTATGCATTCTCCTGCAGCACCAATGCCAGACACATTTCTCAATCCTCCTCCCCTGGTTGGAGAAGGCCAGGAACAGACTGTTTCCACCTTCCTTTAGCCTGTTGGGCTGCGGCAGGTGTCTCTGCTGGAAGGCCACTGCCCTCATCCTGACTGTCCAGGACAGCGTCTTTCCCCAGCTCCAGTGACGTCAGGCAGATGCTGCACCTGTAGAGGAGAGTAGCTGTCTCTGAAGCTGGCCCTTGGGTCACATCCCCACAGGTGCATGGTGAGAGCAAATGACACTGTGGCTCTCAGAGTGCAGGCTACATATCACAGGCATGGTCTCCGAAGCCTCTGAAACAAGCAAGATCTTCTCCCCCAAGGCAAAGCATAGACTAAGCCCTGCTGTTCCTTCCAGTTGAGCAAGGAGGATCCAGAGGCTGGGGCTGGGTTCCCATCTGATTCGGTTCTGAAGCCTGTCCCCTGGGAGTAGAGTTGCCAGCACGGTGCCTGAATATGGCATGCAGTTTCCCATGATTGAGGGTGACCAAAATTTTAAAGACCCAAGAAAGTGCTGAGTCCAGTGGCCTGATTTCACTTGCTTTATTTTTTGCTGAGTACTGACCTTCAGTCAGGGTTTAGGGACAACCTGTGTGGATGGGGTGTGGGGAGGTCTGTACGTCGAGGAGCCCGGCATGGGGGTGGGTGGCTCATGCTGACTGGTTGCATCTGTGCCTGAGCTTGGCCTTCTCACACCTTTGCCCATGAATACCACCCCCCGCCCCCACACCCTCATTTTCAGAAGGTTCCACCCAGGAAAGGGGAGGTGCCACCAGCTATGGTTTGGGAGAAGCTGGGCCCTTGCAACCAGAGTTTATAGTGGGAAGGGGGTGAGGAGCTTAGGGAAAGGCATGGGTCAGAGTGTACCCCCACCTATGCTTCCCTCTCCTCCTTCACCTTTGTCACCCCACCCTGTAGTTGGCACCAGTTCCCAGGGCATCTCCCATGTGGCCCCTGTCAGCCTAGGGATCAGCCTGCTATCAGCACCTGCCGCCTCATCCTGGCTGTCCACTCCAGGGGCCTCTTACTGCATTTGTCACCACCCTGCAGACCTGGCCAGTGCAGAGCATGTGGGGCCTGCACCATTGGGAAGACCTGGTGAGGCTCAAGCTGAATTATTCTACATGCTTCCTTATACGTTCCAAAAATGTCTGGAAAAAAAAAAACTGGAGAACACATCAGAAGTCCTCAGCCACTCCTCCTCTCTCCTCTGTGGATGCATTTATTTTATTGTCTTTTCTTTCCTTCTTGTCTCTGTTTCTCATGGAGGACGCTGTGCTGGCCCTCAGTATTGGGGTCTCTGCTGACCTTCCTCCAGCCTCATTCGTTCCTCAGATGAGTGGTCTTGTCTCAGGGCTGAACTCCGCACTCCACTCAATTCCTGCTTCTAAGGACCCTAAGACTGGATCAGGAACTACCATAGTCACCTGGCAGCCTGTATACATGGATGCAATAATCCTGGGAGTTCCCAAGAAGGAAACCCCCACTGCGTGGTCTTCCTGGCCTCCTGGGGTGTTTCCTAGAGCGAGTGGGAGGAGCAGGAAAAGCGGCTTCACCAGCATCTCTTCATGGCTGTTGATAGAAATGCTACGCTGATGAGTGGGAGTGGGGAGGGATACAGAGCCAACGAGGCCCAGCACTTGCCTGAGGGCTAATCTTTGGAGTCCCTGGCAGGAAGCAGGGAGCAGGTAATGAAGGAGTAATGCCCAGCAGGAGTGAGTCATCGGACTGGAGACCAAGAAAGGGCCAAGGAGGCACTGAAGTGCTGAAGGAATATATGGTGGGCTCTGGACTTTAGTTAGTGTTCCTCACAATGTGTTAGATGAGAAAGGGTCTGGGTTCAAATAGGTTAGGAAGTGCCGTGCGCCCCCAGTTAAATGTGTTCATCTCTGTTCATCTTCGTCAGAATTGAGAGGAAAAGTTGGCGGTGAGTAAAGGGAGCTGGGAGGCCACATGAGATAAGGACTTTGTGGGTCATTGATTCATTGACCCCTCTCCTGTGAATTCTACCCCCAGGGACATCACCTAATGACAGCAGAAGGGTGGCCTGGAAGGGCCTGTGGGAGAGGCGGTCATTGGGGTGGGACCCAGTCCAGTGGCCATGGGGATGTGGGAGGTGGGTGGCCAGTGGTCAGGACAGGGTTCTCCCTGGGGTGAGGACTGGACCCTGCGTGGTCACCGTGATCAGGGCAGGCCAGGGCACCTTCAAGTAAGGCAGGATAGTGAGGTCTGGAGGCCACGAGCTGTGGGTGGTGCCTGCGCTCCCCCAGGCTTGCAGAGCACTGGCCAAGCGAACCCCGGAGAGGCCTCACTGCGGCCCCGCCCTTTCTTTCTGGGCATCCCTGTCCTTTCCTGGAAGGGAGAAGCAGCAGCAGATTGTCCGACCTTGGCCATAGCAGGCTCCTTCCTTCCAGGAGACTGACTGACCCCGTGGCACTCGGAGCAGCCTGCTGGGCGTTGGCCCTTGTCGGCCCCCAGCCCTGGTCTCCTGGGCAAACCCCCTCACCTAAAGAAGAAAGGCCCTCGCCAGCTCCATCCTAATCTCAACGCACTTCTCTCCAGGAGGCTAAAGGCGCCTGCACGGCTCTCATTCTCTGATTCTCTGTCCTCCCCTAAGACCTCAGGCTCATCCCTGGCCCCAAGCCGTTCATCTTTCTCTCTTATTGCCTCCCGGCGCCCAGAATTTTGAGCTAACTCCTCCGCAACCTGCCAATTCTCTATCACCAAAGGCTGAAGAACTGCGTTTGTGAAGAGGTAGGGGCAGGGCTGGGCTTCCATGGAGAGGGCGTGACCTGAGTGCGGGGGCGGGGCCTGTGGGAGGGGCGGGGTCTGAGAGCCCAGCTGAGGACAGCCAGTTCGCTTCGCGCTCCCCAGACCCCACGCCCCAGTCTCAACGGGTCCCGGCTTAGTCCAGCACCCTGGGGGAATGCCCGCTCTGGCTGGCAGCACGCCCTGCCCGCCCCCGTCTCGTCTTTGCGCCTGGTCACTGAGCGTCCTGCACAGTTGCCGTCCGTGCCCACACGCTGCCCGAGGGCCGCCGTGTCCAGGTGTGGCTGCGTCTTGGTGTTCCCGCTGCGCTTGTCCCGCCTGCAACTGCCGTTTGCTTATGGGCCTTTCCATTAAGAAGCAAGCGCTCCCGGCAGGGCCATCGTGCTGCGGGCAGCCTGGCTAAGGCCCCAACGAGTGTGAGCCTCTCTGCCTCTGTCCAGTCTGGGTCATACACCTGTGGACACCTGAGGCAAAGGGAAGTCGGGGCCCAGGGACATCTCAGAGGAATAGGGCCTCGGGAAAGCGGGGGCTTCGAGCGGGAGCTGAGGCAAGCAGAGAAGCCCAGCCCTGCAGGAGGGCGGGATGCTAGCTTGGGCAGGAAGACCAGAAAGCAGGCCCTGGGGTGCGGCGAGCGGGGCTATGGAGACCACGCTCCTGCTCTCCCTCCTCTCTGAAGAGATCCTGCAGGGCACAGGAGCCAGGAGAACCCGCGGTGCGCAGGAGGCGCAGCTGTTCTGGGCTCTGTCGGCCTTCCCGGCCAGGACTGTCTGAGCGGCGTGATGAGCCTGGACTTTTGTTCCAAGATCCCTGCGTGGAAGGCGGCCTAGCGAGGAGAGGCTGGAAACAGGCGAGGAGGGGCAGGGCCGTGGGTGAACGTGACGACGGGAACTGGGTCCTCCCATGCTAAGAAAAGGAAGGGACTCAGCCTTATTGAGAGGAGCGCCTGCGGAGGACGCGGGCCTGTACCTGCGGCTTCCCTACACCCCGCACGCCGGGTCCACGCATCTCCTCCCCAACACAAGCAGGGGCAGCCCAGCTGCACCCGGATCCTCCTTGAGCGCAGCGCTGGGGTCACAGCCTCTGACAGCTGCGCAAGGTTCGTCCTTCCCTGGCCTCTTCAGCGGCTGTCCAGAGTTCAGCATCAGCGTTCCTGGCACAGACCCCACGGCTGACTCCATTCACTCCCCCTCCCCCCTTAAGCTACTTGAACTTCTCACGCCCTCCACCTGCAGGGCTCGGTGATGTCACCGGCTGACGTCACCAGCTGTAGAGGAACAGAAGCAGGTTTCCGTTTCCTCCTCCCTGCACCTGGCCAATGCCCAGCTATTCACCCACCCACCCCTGCTGCCTCTGGGGCGGCCCACAGGCCCCAAGGAGATCGAATGGGGAGCCTGTGGATCCTGATGTCACCCAGTCTCAGGGGACCAGGAGAAGCTCTGAGCCAGGCCCTCAAACCTGGCAAGGTCCAGCGCTGAGGGCAGTTCAGGGGCCCAGCCTGCTCTCCTGCTGTCTGCCCTGCCTGGTTCCAAGATGGGTGGTGGTCACACTCCACACACCTTTGTCCCCCGGCAGGCTGTCTGGCCTTAGCTCCCACTGGGCTCAGACAGTGGGAGCACCAGCGGGGTGCAGAGCCACCTGGGAGCAGCTCTCTCCTCAGCTCCCCCAAGCGGCTGCCGCCGTGGGGTGGCCTGCTCTGGCAGAGCCTGCTCCTGGCTCCTGCCAGGGCCGTCTCCAGGGAGACAGCCACACCTGCTGTTGTCCGGTCAGGCCTCAAAGAGGTCATGGTTCCCTGTCCTTTCCAGTCTCCTCAGCCTTACCCATGCCTCTAAACAGACTCTACCCCCAGGGCAGTGCTGGGGTCCTGGCTGGTGCAGCTAGTGGGTGTTTGCTCTCCTTGAATTCATTCCAGCCTTTGACAAGCATTCATTGAGCACCTGTTGTGTACACTAGACCTGTTTAGGTGCCAGGACAGGAGGAGTATGACTTGAGTCCTGGCCTGTGACAGGCCAGGGCAAAAGCAGGAGGAGGAGGAAGTGGTGGGGAGATTTAGGGCCCTGTGTGATCCCCAGCACCCCAATTCATGTCCCAGAAGGAAAAAAATGGTAACTTTTGGCCGTGTTGTGCAATAGTCCCTAATCAGCCATGTCAGCTGGGAATAAATACATCCAGTCCACATTATATTTAACAATGGTCTAGCGCTGCCATTACCCATTTTTTAGCAAGATGGCCAAGAAAGCCGCCTGTGAGGGCATCAGATTGTCCTTCTGCTGTTTTTGTCATGCTCTGCTTCTGCACAAGGAGACAGTCTCACAGGCAACACACAGACACACATACATGGGAGACACGCACACATACAGAGGAGAGAAGCAGGAACAGAAGCTGGCCAGCTCTACCTTTTCTTCACTCCACCAACATGTTTTGAGTCCCCTCAGACAGATCAGGCCCCACCCTGTGTGGGGTCACCCTTCCCTGGTGGAGGTCACCCAGGTGGTTCAGTCAGAGCCCCCAGTGGTGGCCAGAGCTAAAGCAGAGAGTCTTCTCTTGGTCCCTGTCACTCTTTCCTCCTACACCCTCCTTTCCCTCTTGGCCCCAATGACCAAACCATTTCTTGGACTCAGAGGTCTGCAGTGTCTCCTGGGGGTCTCCAGGCCTGGACGCACCCGGCCACTTCTCCTGGGCACCGAGGCCTGGAGCATTCCCCTGTGATGCCCCCTGTGATGGGGCTGTCATCTTATCTTCACTTCTGTACCGTTTGGCTTGCTCTTCACCCCGTGCTGGTCCTACTGGCTTTGGAAAGCTGCTGCTGCGAGACATCCTTCAGTGACTGTCCTTGCTTTGTGTCCACGCCCAGACTTAGTGGGAAGAGAAGCAGCAAGCCTTCAGCACTGAGTCAGTGAGGGGTCAGTCAGTGAGTGCTCCCAGTGACTGAAAACCTTCAATTTCTTTTTAAGAGTAAGTTTTAGCTGAGAAACTCCACTCCCATCAATATATTTTTCCAGGGAACACCTATGGAGATGTGGAGGTGTGCCCTCCCCCGAGGGACTTGGAGAGAGAGGACAAGCAGGGGGCTCAGCTTCACCACCCCTGTGTCAACAGCCCCTTCAGCTCTGCCATACTTTGTCTAAACTCACTCTCCCCTACTAGAGCACACTGTCCTGGGGGGTGCTGTGTCTGCTCCCCTGACCCAGGTTCCCCGCACCCTGCCCCTAATCCCCACCTGCTGAATGAATGGATTTAGCAAGTGAATGAACAAGTAAATATGTGATATTTCCTGGCACCCCTTGCACTCTGAAGAAAGGAATTGGGTGGAAGGAGTTTTAATTCTTCTGTGCTCTCTCTTTCCATCTATAAATCCCTCCCCTTGGCCACCTGGGCCATCGTCACACAGCCCAGGGGCACACACAGGGCTGGCTGGCATTCTTGATACCCTTCCCCTTGTATCATTCCTGTCCAGTGGACCCCTCAAGAGACGTGGAAAGGACTGAGACCACTATGTCAACAGGGAGAGATGCCTTCAGGAGCCACTGCTGCCTTCAGGAGAGAAAACAGCACCCATGAAAAGGAGCCCTGAGGTCTCTATGGGTCCCTGTTTTCATTTGGGCAAGAAACTTGATGAGTGTGGACATGCAGTGGTGGGTTGGAAGCTGAGGAGAGAGTGGGGCTGGAAAGAGTGGACCTGCTCTGGAAGAAGCATGGGAACATCAGGCATCTTTTGGAACACTGCAGGGAGGTGGGGGAAGGAACGGCACAGAGCAACAGCCTGAGCAAGGGCAGGAGGTGCCTGTCCACTGAGCACCTTTAGGTGTTTGCCAACATGCAACATGAACCCCTTTCTGAAGGCTGCCTCACATTAGGCCTTGGTGCTCCCCAGGGGGGATTTGGGGAACATAGAGACGCCCATGGTAAAACAGCTCCATGAACTCAGCTGGTGGCAATTGGAGCTTCAGATCACAGGTGACCAGGAGAATATGTGCCCCTCAAGACTATAGAGACCTGGGGGAGGTGCTGAGTTTCCCACAATTCCACCCGGCCTGTACCCTGGGACACCTGGGACACTATAGGGAAGCGGGTGCTGGTGATGCTGCCGTTGCCGTCCCCCAGGCCCAAGGTGGGGGCAGGGTGCACCATCACAGCCATTGGCCCCACTGGCAGAATGCACTTTCATATCACCCCCTGCTGCTCACACCAGCCCTGTGTGTACTCCGGGATAGGGACAGCAATCGTTCCCATTTTATAGATGGAAAAACTGTGTCCCTCAGGGAGGCATAATTAACCATACCTAGTAAGTGGTGCTATTAGGGCTATAACTTGGGCCCCTGTCCTGAGCCTGGACTTCCTCCTGCTGGGCTCTGAAAGCCCCATCAGCCTACCCGGGCAGGGACCACAAGCTCCACACTGGCTTCCTAACCCACAAGCATCGCCAACTGTCCATCCTCCTGAAAAATGTTCAATTACATCTCTATCTTATACCCTTCAAAAAAATACATTTTGGGTGGATTAATTCTTGCATGCAAAATCCACAACTGCCTTTATCTTAGAGTCAAAAACAAAGGGATAAGTTTATAAACCTAGGTTAAAAACCTTAATTAGCACCCAAAAAAAGCAACAAATGAAAACAGTGATAAAGCTGATTTCACCAAAATGAAAATTTTCCATATGATAAAAGATTCCACAAACAAGCTTGAAAGTCTTTCTACCAAATGGAGAAAGAATTTGCTATGCATACAAGTAGCCAGAAAATATAAACAAGTCTTGCCAGCCAACAGGAAAAGACTAACCTTGTAGCGTGAGGCACGGCCAAGGAGAAGAACAAGGGCAAGTGCAAACACAAGGTGGGAGGCAGGCAAGCTCACCACGGCCATGACCATGGCCACAGGCCACTGACGGAGCCTGAGTCACGCCCAGGTCGGCACTGAGTTTCCATCAGCTGGCAAATGTTTTGAGTTCATAACACCAGGAAGGGAGCAGGAGTGGGGAGCAGGTGTCTTCTATATTGACAGGGATTATAAAGGGGCGGAGCTGCCCTGAGGCCTGCAGGCAGTGCTTACTGATGTGCCACCTGTGCACCCGGGAGCTGGCAGTTCCATCCTTAGATTCCCCCAAGACTTCCCCAATGTACTCATGGGCAGGTACACAGAGGCCCAGGAGCACTGCCTGTGACCCTGAAAACAGAAAGGTCTGGAAGCAATTGAAAATACCATTTATTTAAAAAGAAAAGAAAAGAAAAGAAAATACCATTTGTGAGAAAATGGTAAAAAGAAACTGTGTACATGTGTGTGTTTGTGTGTGTGCATGCATGTGTGTGTACATGCTATGGAATACAGTGCTTCAATGAGGTGGACAATGTCTACAATGAGGCAGACACAGGGAGATCTCCAAGGTCAGTGGAAATGTTCTGTGCACACCAGACCCACTGCTCTTGAAATCAAGACAAACCCATTCCTGCCTTCCAGGCCCTCCCTGGCCCCTCCTTCACTGCCTGCTCTTGCCCCCAGCTCAACTCCAGGGCCCTCTGCTCTCCTGGAGCCTTTCTGTGTCCTCTCATCCACCTCAAGGCTGGCATGCATCCTTCCCTCTGTGCTCCCCACTGGAGCTGGCCCTGAGGCTGCTTCCCAGGGCAGCCTTTGCAAACTACTGCCCCTCAAGGTGCACCGTGCTCCTTGCTGAGGTGAGGCAGAGGCCCAGGGGCCCCGTCTGACTGCACACTGCTCGCACAAATGCCACCGCTTCCTGCTTTTCTGGCTGGCACCTTGGGGGTGGTGAACCTGCGTGAACATCAGCTAGATGGCCACGCAGTGGCACAAAGATTCAGTGCCGTTGTGTAAATGAGAGGCACAGAAAGCAGCACTCTGTTTCTGTGGGCACAATGAATGGGTGCCTGCACTCAGGAGGCTCTTCCCTAGAGGCACTGGCTCTTCACCAGTGCCTCCTTCGGCCTCATGGATGGTGGCAAAGTGGAAACAACTTTAATCAAGGTCTGTATTTTTAACAAAAAATGTATTGATGACTTCGGATTCTTATGACTTCTGATTTTTCACCTTTACGCTGTTGTGACTGCAATATGTACTCAGTAGAACCCAAACTTCAGATTTAGCGATATAGGGTGGGATCCTCCCTGCAGATGCTGGGCAGCCGAGTGAGCACAGCTCTCAGACAACTGTAGGTGAAAGTGAGTGCCCTGAGCACACATAAGCACGGGCTCAGCTGTGATGCTCACTAGGTTAGGTGGATTAAATTCACTCTCAACTCGCCGTATTTTCAAAATATAATGAGTTTATCAGGACGTAAGCCCCTCCAAGTTGAGGAGCACCTGTACAGTAAATGAAAAGGAAGTATAATAAGGAAAAGATTCTCCTGCTTGGTCTCTGTTTACTGAGGTACGGTCTGGGGTGGGAAGCTGGGCTTCAGCCCTCCACCACAGCCACCCAGAGGGCCCACCATGAGAACAGAGCGGGGCTTTGCATTGGGGGAAAGCAGGGAAGGCTTCCAGGGTGACTCTGAGCAGAAACCAATGAGCAGGCAAGACACAGGCAGGGGTGGCATGGGAAGGAGAGAGGTGGTCCCAGCTGAGGGGGAGCACAGGAAAACCCCAGAGATGAAGAAAATCAACATGCCCTGCCTGCTGCCCTGGAGGAAGAGGCCCAGTCCCCGAACACCAAGACCCAGTGGGTGTGGCTGGGACTTCCACCCCTGTGCATCTGTGAGGGATGGGATCTGGAGCAGGGTCTTTACAGGAACCCCTGTTTTTCTCAGGAAGGGAGTTGGGGCTTCCTGATTGTCTACATTCCCCAGGGCACCCCCTTCTTGGGACAGCCATGGCCCCAGTCAGCATAGGCCCCAGCCTCCTTCCCAGCACCATGTGGCCCTTCAGCCCCTCTCCCCTCCTGGGGCCCCTCCAGATTTCAGTGGGTCTGGAGACAATAGGAATTTCCTAATTCCTGGCTGCAGATGATGGATGCAGCCTGCCACGCCCCTGCCATGGGTTCTTCAAGAAGCCATCTCCCTTCTCCCTGGACTCCATAATTACAGCTGGGATAACCTGCTGTATTTCCTAATTAGCAGCCTTAATCTCTCATGCACACCATTAACAGGCTGGCACATCTTTAGATGTGACTGGTAA
>NW_022437806.1:0-3762 GCF_009761245.1 Sapajus apella
CTTCGTTTTGCTTTAGAGAGAGATATTTCTCATTACACCCTATACTCCCATTCACTGAGGAATATCCAAACGCAGCTTTTAGAAGAAACGTGTTTCTAACTCCCTGAATCTAAACATAAATGCAACTTCCTAAGTTGAACGAAGACACAGCAGAGAAGTTTGAAACAGACGTTTCTCCTGTGGTTTAGATGCGATCTTACCGGTAATTCTTAGGAGCCTGTACATGGCTGCAGATATCTCTTTCCAGATTCTCCAAGGAAAGGTTTTCTGAACTGCTACATTCACAAATCTGTCTATCTCTCTAAGCTGAATACTCACCCTGACAATCATTGTGCTTCATAGCCCCGTTTTTGTTTTAGAGCCAGATATTTCTCATTACATCCTAAACTCCCATTGACTCAGGAATATCCAAACGCAGCTTTTAGAAGAAACCTGTTTAAAACTCGGTGAATCTAATCATAGATGCATCTTCCTAAGGTGAACGAACACACAGCAGAGAAGTTTGAAAGAGACGTTTCTCCTGTGGTTTAGACACGATCTTACTGCTAATTCTTAAGAGCCTGTATATGGCTGGAAATATTTCCTTTCGGATTCTCCAAAGAAAAGGTTTATGAACTGCTAAATTCACACATATGTTTAACTCCGTAAGTTGAATATAAACGTAGACAATCATTCTGCTACAAAGCTCCGTTTTTGTTTTAGAGCCAGATATTTCTGATTACATCTTATACTCCCAGTGACTCAGGAATATCCAAACGCAGCTTTTAGAAGAAACGCGTTTCTAACTCGCTGAATGAAATCATAGATGCAACTTCCTAAGGTGAACGAACACACAGCAGAGAAGTTTGAAACACACGTTTCTCCTGTGGTTTAGATACGATCTCACCGATAATTCTTATGAGCCTGTATATGGCTGGAAATATCAGTTACCAAACTCTCCAGAGAAAGGGTTTCTCAACTCATACATTCACACATCTGTTTAACTCTTTAAGGTGAATATAGATGTTGACAATCATTCTGCTACAAAGCCCCGTTTTTGTTTTAGAGCCAGATATTGCTCATTATATCCTATACTCTCATTCACTCAGGAATATGCAAACGCACCTTTTAGAAGAAACGTGTTTCTAACCCACTGAATATAAAAATAGATGCAACTTCCTAAAGTGAATGAACACACAGCAGAGAAGTTTGAAACAGACGTTTCTCCTGTGGTTTAGATCGATCTTAGCAAAAATTCTTATGAGCCTGCATATGGCTGGAAATATCTCTTTCCAGATTCTCCAAAGAAAGGGTTTCTCATCGGCTACATTCACACATCAGTTTAACCCTGTAAGTTGAATATACACCTTGACCATCACTCTGCTACATAGCTCCTTTTTTTGTTTTAGAGCCAGATATTTCTCATTACATCCTACACTCCCATTCACTTAGGAATATCCAAACTCACCTTTTAGAAGAAACGTGTATCTAACTCGCTGAATCTAAACATAGATGCAACTTCCTAAGGTGAATGAACACACAGCAGAGAAGTTTAAAACAGACGTTTTTCCCCTAGTTTAGACGCGATCTTACCGCTAATTCTTATGAGCCTGTATATGGCTGGAAATATCTCTTTCCAGATTCTACAAAGAAAGGGTTTCTGAACTGCTACATTCACACATTTGTCTAACTCGTTAAGTTGAACGTACACCTTGACAATCATTCTGCTATATAGCTCCGTTTTTGTTTTACAGCCAGATATTTCTCATTACATGTTGTAGTCCTATTCACTCAGGAATATCCAAACGCAGCTTTTGGAAGAAACGTGTTTCTAACTCGCTGAGTCTAATATAGATGCAACTTCCTAAGGTGAACGAACACACAGCAGAGAAGTTTGAAAGAAACGTTTCTCCTGTGGTTTAGATTCGGTCATACCGCTAATTCTTTTGAGGCTGTTTATGGCTGGAAATAACTCTTTCCAGGTTCTCCAAAGAAAGTGTTTCTCAACTGCTCCATTCACACATCTGTTTAACTCTGTAAGTTGAATATACACCTTGACAATCTTTCTGCTACATAGTTCCTATTTTGTTTTAGACCCAGATATTTCTCATTACATCGTATACTCCCATGTCTCAGGAATATCCAAACGCAGTTTTTAGAAGAAAAGTGTTTCTAACCCGCTGAATCTAAACATGGATGCAACTTCCTACGGTGAACGAACACACAGCAGAAAAGTTTGAAACAGAACTTTCTCCTGTGGTTTAGATAGGATCTTACCGCTAATTCTTAAGAGCCTCTGTATATCTTTAAATATCTCTTTCCAAACTCTCCAAAGAAAGGGTTTCTCAACTGCTACATTCACACATCTGTTTAACTCTGTAAGTTGAATATACACCTTTATAATTATTTTGCTACATAGCCCCGTTTTTGTTTTAGAGCCAGATATTTCTCATTACTTCCTGTACTCCCATGGACTCAGGAATATCCAAACGCAGCTTTCAGAAGAAACGTGTTTCTTACTCGCTGAATCTAAACATAGATGCAACTTCCTAAGTTGAACGAACGCACAGCAGAGAAGTTTAAAACAGACGTTTCTCCTGTGGTTTACACGCGATCTTACCGCTGACTCTTATGAGCCTGTATATGGCTGGAAATATCTCTTTACACATTCTTCAAAGAAAGCATTTCTGAACTGCTACATTCACACGTCTGTTTACCTCTGTAAGTTGAATATACACCTTAACAATCATTCTGCTACATAGTTCCTTTTTTGTTTTAGAGCCAGATATTTCTCATAACATCCTATACTGCCATTCACTCAGGAATATCCAAACGAAGCTTTTAGAAGAAACGTGTTTATAACTCGCTGAATGTAACCATAGATGCAACTTCCTAAGGTGAACGAACACACAGCAGAGAAGTTTGAAACAGACGTTTCTCCTGTGGTTTAGATTCGAACTTACCGCTAATTCTTATGAGCCTGTACATGGCTGGAAATATCCCTTTCCAAACTCTCCAAAGAAAGGGTTTCTGAACTGCTACATTCACACATCTCGTTAACTCTGTAAGTTGAATATACACTTTGACAATCTTTCTGCTACATAAGTCCGGTTTTGTTATAGAGCCAGATATTTCTCTTTAAATCCTATACTACCATTCACTGAGAAAAATCCAAACGCAAGCTTTTAGAAGAAACGTTTTTCTAACTCGCTGAATCTAATCATTTATGCAACTTCCTAATGTGAACGAACACTCAGAGGAGCAGTTGAAAGAGACGTTTCTCCTGTGGTTTTGACGCGATCTTACTGCTATTTCTTAAGAGCCTGTATATAGCTGGAAATATCTCTTTCCAGATTATCCCAGGAAAGGGTTTCTAAACTGCTACATTCACATATCTGTTTAACTCTGTAAGTTGAATGTACACCTTGAAAATCATTCTGCTACATAGCTCCATTTTTGTTTTAGAGCCAGATATTTCTCATTACATCCTGTACTCCCATGACTCAGGAATATCCAGACGCAGCTATTAGAAGAAAAGACTTTCTAACCCGCTGAATCTTAACATAGATGCAACTTCCTAAGGTGAACGAACACACAGCAGAGAAGTTTAAAACAGACGTTTCTCCTGTAGTTTCGACGGGATCTTTGCGCTAATTGTTTTGAGCCTCTATATGGCTGGAAACATCTCTTTCCAGTTTCTCCAAAGAAAGGGTTTCTGAACTGCTACATTCACACATCTGCTTAACTCTCTGAATTGAATATACGCCTTGACAATCATTCTGC
>NW_022437806.1:3862-13059 GCF_009761245.1 Sapajus apella
AATCATTCTGCTACATAGCTCCATTTTTGTTTTAGAGCCAGATATTTCTCATTACATCCTGTACTCCCATGACTCAGGAATATCCAGACGCAGCTATTAGAAGAAAAGACTTTCTAACCCGCTGAATCTTAACATAGATGCAACTTCCTAAGGTAAACGAACACACAGCAGAGAAGTTTAAAACAGACGTTTCACCTGTAGTTTCGACGGGATCTTTGCGCTAATTGTTTTGAGCCTCTATATGGCTGGAAACATCTCTTTCCAGTTTCTCCAAAGAAAGGGTTTCTGAACTGCTACATTCACACATCTGCTTAACTCTCTGAATTGAATATACACCTTGACAATCATTCTGCTACATAGCTCCGCTTTTGTTTTAGAGCCAGATATTTCTCATTACATCCTATAATCCCTTTCATTCAGGAATATAAAAACGCAGCTTTTAGAAGAAACGTGTTTCTAACTCGCTGAATCTAATCGTAGATGCAACTTCCTAAGGTGAACGAACACACAGCAGAGAAGATTGAAACCGACGTTTGTCCTGTGGTTTAGATTCCGTCTTACCGCTAATTGTTATGAGCCTGTATATGGCTGGAAATATCTCTTTCCAGATTCTCCAAAGAAAGGGCTTCTGAACTGCTACATTCACACATCTGCTTAGCAGTGCAACTTGAATATAAACCTTGACAATCATTCTGCTACATAGCTCCGTTTTTCTTTTAGAGGAAGATATTTCTCATTACATCCTATACTCCCATTGACTCATGAATATCCAAACGCAGCTTTTAGAAGAAACGTCTTTCTAACTCGAGGAATCTAATCATAGATGCAACTTCCTAAGGTGAACACACAGCAGAGAAGTTTGAGACAGACGTTTCTCCTGTGGTTTAGATTGGATCTTACCGCTAATTCTTATGAGCCTGTACATGGCTGGAAATATCTCTTTCCAGATTCTCCAAAGAAAGGGCTTTTGAACTGCTACATTCACACATCTGCTTAGCACTGCAAATTGAATATACACCTTGACAATCATTCTGCTACATAGTTCCGATTTTCTTTTTTCTTTTTTTTTTTTTTTTATAGCTCCGTTTTTCTTTGAGAGGAAGATATTTCTCTTTACATCCTATACTCCAATTCACTCAGGAATATCCAAACGCAGCTTTTAGATAAAACGTGTTTCTAACTCGCTGAATCTAATCATGGACGCATGTTCCTAAGGTGAAGGAAAACACAGAAGAGCAGTTTGAAAGAGACGTTTCTCCTGTGGTTTAGACGCGATCTTACCGCTAATTGTTAAGAGTCTGTATATGGCTGCAAAAATCTCTTCCCAGATTCTCCAACGAAAGTGTTTCTTAACTGCTACATTCTCACATCTGTTTAACTCTGTAAGTTGAATGTACACCTTGACAATCATTCTGCTACATAGCACCGTTTTTGTTTTAGAGCCAGATATTTCTCATTACATCCTATACTCCCATGGACTAAGAAATATGCAAATTCAGCTTTTAGAAGAAACGTGTTTCTCACTCGCTGAATCTAATCATAGATGCAACTTGGTTATGTGAACGAACACACAGAAGAGTAGTTTGAAATAGACATTTCTCCTGTGGTTTAGATTCGATCTTACCGCTAATTCTTATGAGCCTGTATAGGGCTGGAAATATCTCTTTCCAGATTCTCCAAAGAAAGGGTTTCTCAACTGCTACATTCACACATCGGTTTAACTCTGTAAGTTGAATATACACCTTGATAATCATTCTGCTACATAGCTAGTTCCGTTTTTGTTTTAGAGCCAGATATTTGGCATTACATCGTATATTCCAATTCACGCAGGAATATCCAAACGTAGCTTTTAGAAGAAACGCGTTTCTAACTCGCTGACTCTAATCATAAATGCAACTTCCTACGGGGAACGAACACACAGCACAGAAGTTTCAAACAGACGTTTCTCCTGTGCTTTAAACGCGATCTTACCGCTAATTCTTAAGAGCCTGTATATGGCCTGAAATATCTCTTTCCAGAATATCCAAAGAGAGGGTTTCTGAACTGCTATATTCACACGTCTGTTTAACTGTGTAAGTTGAATATACACCTTGACAATCATTCTGCTACATAGCCTCGTTTTTGTTTTAGAGCCAGATAATTCTCATTACATCCTATACTCTCAAGGACTCAGGAATATCCAAACGCAGGTGTTAGAAGAAACGTTTTTCTAACTCGCTGAATCTAATCATAGATGCCATTTCCTAATATGAACGAACAAACAGAAGAGCAGTTTGAAAGAGACGTTTCTCCTGTGGTTTAGACGCGATCTTTCTGCTAATTCTTCTGAGTCTGTATATGGCTGGAAATATCAGTTCCCAAACTCTGCAGAGAAAGGGTTTCTCAACTGCTACATTCACACATCTGTTTAACTCTTTAAGGTGAATATAGGTCTTGACAAGCATTCTCCTACATAGCCCCGTTTTTGTTTTAGAGCCAGATATTTCTCATTACATCCTATACTCTCAAGGACTCAGGAACATCCAAACGCAGCTTTTAGAAGAAATGTGCGTCTAACTCGCTGAATCTAATTATAGATGCAATTTCCTAAGGTGAAAGAACACACAGCAGAGAAGTTTGAAACAGACGTTTCTCCTGTGGTTTGGATTCGATCTTACCGCTAATTCTTATGAGCCAGTATATGGCTGGAAATATCTCTTTCCAGATTCTCCAAAGAAAGGGCTTCTGAACGGCTACTTTCACACATCTGTTTAGCACTGCAACTTGAATATACACCTTGACAATCATTCTGCTACATAGCTCCGTTTTTGTTTTAGAGCCAGATATTTCTCATTACTTCCTATACTCCCATGGACTCAAGTATATACAAAGGCAGCTTTTAGACGAAACGTGTTTCTAACTCGCTGAATCTAATCATAGATGCAAGTTCCTAAGGTGGAGAAACACACAGAAGAGCAGTTTGAAATAGACGTTTATCCTGTGGTTTAGATTCGATCTTACCGCTAATTCTTATGAGCCTGTATAAGGTTGGATATATCTCTTTCCAGATTCTCCAAAGAAAGGGTTTCTCAACTGCTACATTCACACATCTGTTTATTTCTGTAAGTTGAATATACACCTTGACAATCATTCTGCTACATAGCTAGCTCCGTTTTTGTTTTAGAGCCAGATATTTGTCATTACATCGTATATTCCAATTCACGCAGGAGTATCCAAACGCAGCTTTTAGAAGAAACGCGTTTCTAACTCGCTGAATCTAATCATAGATGTAACTTCCTATTGTGAACGAACACTCAGTAGAGCAGTTGGAAAGAGATATTTCTCCTGTGCTTTAGACGCCCTCTTACCGCTAATACTTATGAGTCTGTATATGGTTGGCAATATCTCTTTCCAGATCCTCCAAAGAAAGCGTTTCTGAACTGGTACATTCACACATCTGTGTAACTCTGTAAGTTGAATATACACCTTTACAGTCATTCTGCTACATATCTTCTTTTTTGTTTTAGAGTCAGATATTTCTCATTACACTCTATACTCCCATTCATTCCGATATATCCAAACGAGGCTTTTAGAAGAAACGTGTTTCTAACTCGCTGAATCTAAACATAGATGCAGTTTCCTAAGGTGAACGAACTCACAACATAGAAGTTTGAAACAGTCGTTTCTCCTATGGTTTACACGCTCTCTTACCACTAATTCCCATGAGCCTGTGTATAGCTGGAAATATCTCTTTCCAGATTCTACAAAGAAAGGGTTTCTGAACTGCTACATTCACACATCTGTTTAACTCTGTACGTTGAATATACACCTTGACAATCATTCTGCTACATAGTTCCGTTTTTGTTTTAGAGCCAGATAATTCTCATTACATCCTACACTCCCTTTCACTCAGGAATATCCAAACGCAGCTTTTAGAAGAAACGTATTTCTAACTCGCTGAATTTAATCATAGATGAAACTTCCCAAGTTGAACGAACACACAGCAGAGAAGTTTGAAATAGACGTTTCTCCTGTGGTTTAGATTCGATCTTACCGCAAATTCTTATGATCCTGTATATGGCTGTAAATGTCTGTTTCCAGATTCTCCAAAGAACGGGTTTCTGAACTGCTACATTCACACACCTGTTTAACTCTGTAAGTTGAATATACACCTTGACAATCATTCTCCTACATAGCTGCGATTTTGTTTTAGAGCCAGATATTTCTCATTTCATCCTGTACACCCATTCACTCAGGAGTATCCAAATGCATATTTTAGAAGAAACGTGTTTCTAACCCGCTGAATGTAAACATAGATGCATCTTCCTAAAGTGAACGAACACACAGCAGATATGTTTGAAACAGACGTTTCTCCTCTTGTTTAGATTTGATCATACCGCTAATTATTATGAGCCTGTATATGGCTGGAAATATCTCTTTCCAAACTGTGCAAAGAGAGGGTTTTTCAACTGCGACATTCACACATCTGTTTAACTCTGTAAGTTGAATATACACCTTGACAATCATTCTGCCACATAGCTCCGTTTATGTTTCAGAGCCAGATATTTCTCATCCTACACTCCCATTCACTCAGGAATATCCAAACGCAGCTTTTAGAAGAAACGTGTTTCTAACTAGCTGAATCCAATCATAGATGCCACTTCCTAACGTGAACGAACACGCAGAAGAGCAGTTTTAAACATTCGTTTCTCCTGTGGTTTACATTCGATCTTACAGCTAATTCTTCTGAGCCTGTATATGGCTGGAAATATATCTTTCCAGATTCTCCAAAGAAAGGGTTTCTCAACGGGTACATTCACATACCTGTTTAACTCTATAAGTTTAATATACTCCTTGACAGTCATTCTGCTAAAAAGCACAGTTTTTGTTTTATAGCCAGATATTGCTCATTATATCCTATACTCTCATTGACTTAGGAATATGCAAACGCAGCTTTTAGAACAAACGTGTTTCTAACCCGCTGAATCTAAACATAGATGCAACTTCCTAAAGTGAAGGAACACATAGCAGAGAAGTTTGAAACACACGTTTCTTCTGTGGTTTAGATTCGATCTTACCGCAAATTCTTATGAGCCTGTATATGTTTGGAAATATCTCTTTCCAGATTCTCCAAAGAAAGGGTTTCTGAACTGCTATATTAACACGTCTGTTTAGGTCTGTAACTTGAATGTACACCTTGACAATCATTCTGATACATAGCTCCCTTTTTGTTTTAGAGGCAGATATTTCTCATTATATCCTATACTCCCATTCACACAGGAATAACCAAACGCAGCTTTTAGAAGAAACGTGTTTCTAACTCGCTGAATTTAATCATAAATACAACTTCCTAAGGTGAAAAACACACATCAGAGAAGTTTGAAACAGACGTTTCTTCTATGGTTTAGATTCGATCTTACCGCTAATTCTTATGAGCCTGTATATGGCTTGAAATATCTCGTTTCAGATTCACCAAAGAAAGGGTTTCTCCACTGCTACATTCACACATCTGTTTAACTCTGAAAGTTTAATAAACACCTTGACAATCATTCTGCTACATAGGTCCGTTTTTGTTTTAAATCCAGATATTTCTCATTATTTCCTATACTCCGATTCCACAGGAATATCCAAACGCAGCCTTTAGAAGAAACCTGTTTCTAACTCGTGAATCTAATCATAGATGCAACTTCCTGTGGTGAACTAACACACAGCAGAGAAGTTTGAAACAGACGTTTCTCCTGTTGTTTAGATTCGATCTTACTGCTAATTCTTATGAGCCTGTATATGGGTGGAAATATCTCTCTGCAGATTCTCCAAAGAAAGGGTTTCTCAACTGCTACATTCACACATCTCTTTAACTCTGTAAGCTGAATAAACACCTTGACAATCATTCTGCTACATAGCTCCGTTTTTGTTTTAGAGCCAGATATTTCTCATTACATCCTATACTCCAATTGACTCAGGAATATCCAGAGGCAGCTTTTAGAAGAAACGTGTTTCTCACTCGCTGAATCTAATCATAGATGCAACTTCCTAATATGAACGAACACACAGAAGAGCAGTTTGAAAGAGACGTTTCTCCTGTTGTTTAAACGCGATTTTTCTGCTAATTCTTCTGAGCCTGTATATGGCTGGAAATATCTCTTCCCAAACTCTTCAAAGAAACGGTTTCTAAACTGCTACATTCACACATCTTTTTAACTCTGTAAGGTGTGTATACACCTTTACAAGCATTCTGCTACATAGCCCCGTTTTTGTTTTAGAGCCAGATATTTCTCATTACATCCTATACTCTCAAGGACTCAGGAATATCCAAACGCAGCTTTTAGAAGAAACGTGTGTCTAACTCGCTGAATCGAATCATAGATGCAATTTCCTACGTTGAAAGAACACACAGCAGAGAAGTTTGAAAGAGAGGATTCTGCTGTGGTTTAGATTCGATCTTACCGCTAATTCTTCTGCGCGTTTATACGGCTGGAAATATCTCTTTCCAGATTCTCCAAAGAAAGGGTTTCTCAACTGCTAAATTCACATATCTGTTTAACTCTGTAAGTTGAATGTACACCTTGACAATCATTCTGCTACATAGCTCCATTTTTGTTTAGAGCCAGATATTACTCATTACATCCTATACTCCCATGACTCAGGAATATCCAAACGCAGCTATTAGAAGAAAAGACTTTCTAACCCGCTGAATCTTAACATAGATGCAACTTCCTAAGGTAAACGAACACACAGCAGAGAAGTTTAAAACAGACGTTTCACCTGTAGTTTCGACGGGATCTTTGCGCTAATTGTTTTGAGCCTCTATATGGCTGGAAACATCTCTTTAAAGATTCTCCAAAGAAAGGGTTTCTGAACTGCTACATTCACACATCTGCTTAACTCTCTGAATTGAATATACGCCTTGACAATCATTCTGCTACATAGCTCCGCTTTTGTTTTAGAGCCAGATATTTCTTATTACATCCTATACTCCCTTTCATTCAGGAATATAAAAACGCAGCTTTTAGAAGAAACGTGTTTCTAACTCGCTGAATCTAATCATAGATGCAACTTCCATGGGTGAACGAACACACAGCAGAAAAGATTGAAACCGACGTTTTTCCTGTGGTTTAGATTCCGTCTTACCTCTAATTGTTATGAGCCTGTCTATGGCTGGAAATATCTCTTTCCAGATTCTCCAAAGAAAGAGCTTCTGAACTGCTACATTAACACATCTGCTTAGCACTGCAACTTGAATATACACCTTGACAATCATTCTGCTACATAGCTCCGTTTTTCCTTTAGAGGAAGATATTTCTCATTACATCCTATACTCCCATTGACTCATGAATATCCAAACGCAGCTTTTAGAAGAAACGTCTTTCTAACTCGAGGAATCTAATCATAGATGCAACTTCCTAAGGTGAACACACAGCAGAGAAGTTTGAAAGAGACGTTTCTCGTGTGGTTTAGATTCGATCTTACAGCTAATTCTTATGAGCCTGTATAGGGATGGAAACATCTCTTTCCAATCTCTCAAAGAAAGTGTTTCTCAACTGCTACATTCACACATCTGTTTAACTCTGTGAGTTGAATATACACCTTGACAATCCTTTTGCTACATAGCCCCGTTTTTGTTTTAGAGTCAGATATTTCTCATTACTTCCTATACTCCCATGGACTCAGGAATATCCAATCACAGCTTTTAGAAGAAAAGTGTTTCTAACTCGCCGAATCTAAACATAGATGCAACTTCCTAAAGTGAACGAACACACAGCAGAGAACTTTAAAACAGACGTTTCTCCTGTGGTTTAGACGCGTTCTTACCGCTAATTCTTATGAGCCTGTATACGGCTGGAAATATCTCTTTCCCGATTCTCCAAAGAAAGGGTTTCTGAACTGCTACGTTCACACATCTCTTTAACACTCTAAGTTGAATATACTCCTTGACAATCATTCTGCTACATAGCTCCGTTTTTGTTTTAGAGCCAGATATTTCTCATTACATCCTACACTCCTATTCACTCAGGAATATCCAAACGCAGATTTTAGAGGAAACGTGTTTCTAACTCGCTGAATCTAATCAGATGCAACTCCCTAAGTTGAACGAACACACAGCGGAGAAGTTTGAAACAATCGTTTCTCCTTTTGTTTAGATTCGATCTTACCGCTAATTCTTAAGAGGCTGTTTATGGCTGGAAATATATGTATCCAGATTCTCCAAAGAAAGGGTTTCTCAACTGCTACATTCACACATCTGTTTAACCCTGTAAGTTGAATATACACCTTGACAATCATTCTGCTACACAGCTCCGTTTTTCTTTTAGAGCCAGAGATTTCTCATTACATCCTATACTCCCATTCACTCATTAATATCCAAACACAGTTTTAGAAGAAACGTGTTTCTAACCCGCTGATTCTAAACATAGATTCAACTTCCTAAGGGGAACTAACACACAGCAGAGAAGCTTAAAACAGACGTGTCTCCTGTGGTTTAGATTCGATCTTACCGCTAATTATTATGATGCTGTTTATAGCTGGAAATATCTCTTTCCAGGTTCTCCAAAGAAAGGTTTTCTCAAATGCTACATTCACACATCTGTTTACCTGTGTAAGTTGAATATACACCTTGACCATCATTTTGCTCTGTAGCTCCGTTTTTTGTTTTAGACCCAGATATTTCTCATTACATCCTATACTCCTATGCACTCAGGAATATCCAAATGCAGCTTTTAGAAGAAACGTGTTTCTAACTCGTTGAGTCAAATCATAGATGCAACTTCCTAAGGTGAAGGAACACACAGCCGAGAAGTTTGAAACAGGCGTTTCTCCTGTGGTTTAGATTCGATCTTACCGCTAATGCTAAAGAGCCTGTATATGGCTTTAAATCATTCTTTCCAAACTCTCCAAAGAACGGGTTTCTCAACTGCTCCGTTCTCACATCTGTTTAACTCTGTAGGTTGAATATACACTTAGACAATCATTCTGCTACATAGCCCTGTTTTTGTTTTAGAGCCAGATATTTCTCATTACTTCCTATACTCCCATGGACTCAAGTATATACAAAGGCAGCTTTTAGAAGAAAAGTGTTTCTAACTCGCTGAATCTAAACATAGATGCAACTTCCTAAGGTGAACGAACACACAGCAGAGGAGTTTAAAACAGACGTTTCTCCTGCAGTTTGGCCACGATCATTGCTCTAATTCTTATGTGCCTCTATATGGCTGGTAATA
>NW_022437806.1:13159-24782 GCF_009761245.1 Sapajus apella
GCAGCTTCCTAAGGTGAAAGAACACACAGCAGAGAAGATTGAAACAGTCGTTTCTCCTGTGTTTTAGATTCGATCTTACCGCTTATTCTTATGAGCCTGAATACGGCTGGAAATATCTCTTTTCAAACTCTCCAAAGAAAGGGTTTCTCAACTGCTCCATTCACACATCTGTTTACCTCTGTAAGTTGAATATACACCTTGACAATCATTCTGCTACATAGCTCCGTTTTTGTTTTAGAGCCAGATATTTCTCTTACATCCTATATTCCCATGGACTCAGGAATATCCAAACGCAGCTTTTAGAAGAAAGCTGTTTCTAAGTCACCGAATGTAATCATAGATGCAACTCCCTAAGTTGAACGAACACACAGCAGAGAAGTTTGAAACAAAAGCTTCTCCTTTGGTTTTTATTCGATCTTACCGCTAGTTTTTAAGAGGCTGTTTATGGCAGGAAATATATGTTTCCAGATTCATCAAAGAAAGGGTTTGTCAACTGCTACATTCACAAATCTGTTTAACTCTGTAAGTTGAATATACACCTTGACAATCAATCTGCTACATAGCCCTGTTTTTGTTTTATAGCCAGATATTTCTCATTACTTCCTATACTCCCAAGGACTCAAGCCTATACAAAGGCATCCTTTCGAAGAACAGTGTTTCTAACTCGCTGAATCTAAACGTAGATGAAACTTCCTAAGGTGAACGAACACACAGCAGAGGAGTTTAAACAGTCGTTTCTCCTGTAGTTTGGACACGATCTTTGCTCTAATTCTTATGTGCCTCTATATGGCTGGAAATATCACTTCCCAGATTCTCCAAAGAATGGGTTTCTGAACTGCTATATTCACACATCTGTTTAACTCTCTAAGTTGAATATACTCCTTGACAATCATTCTGCTACATAGCTCCGTTTTTGTTTTAGAGCCAGATATTTCTCATTACATCCTATACTCCTATTCACTCAGGAATATCCAAACGCAGCTTTTAGAGGAAACGTGTTTCTAACTCGCTGAATATAATCATAGATGCAACTCCCTAAGTTGAACGAACACACAGCAGAGAAGTTTGAAACAAACGGTTCTCCTTTGGTTTAGATTCAATCTTACCGCTAATTCTTAAGAGGCTGTTTATGGCTGCAAATATATGTTTCCAGATTCTCCAAAGAAAGGGTTTCTCAACTGCTACATTCACACATCTGTTCAACTCTGTAAGTTGAATATACACCTTCACAATCATTCTGCTACACAGCTCCGTTTTTCTTTTAGAGCCAGAGATTTCTCATTACATCCTATACTCCCATTCACTCATTAATATCCAAACACAGTTTTAGAAGAAACGTGTTTCTAACCCGCTGAATCCAAACATAGATGCAACTTCCTAAGGTGAACGAACACACAGCAGAGAAGCTTAAAACAGACGTGTCTCCTGTGGTTTAGATTCGATCTTACCGCTAATTATTATGATGCTGTTTATAGCTGGAAATATCTCTTTCCTGGTTCTCCAAAGAAAGGTTTTCTCAACTGCTACATTCACACATCTGTTTACCTCTGTAAGTTGAATATACACCTTGACAATCATTTTGCTCTATAGCTCCGTTTTTGTTTTAGACCCAGATATTTCTCATTACATCCTATACTCCTATGCACTCAGGAGTATCCAAACGCAGCTTTTAGAAGAATCGTGTTTCTAACTCGCTGAGTCAGATCATAGATGTAACTTCCTAAGGTGAACGAATACACAGCGGAGAAGTTTGAAACAGACGTTTCTCCTGTGGTTTAGATTCGATCTTACCGCTAATTTTTATGAGCCTGTTTAGGGATGGAAACATCTCTTTCCAAACTCTCAAAGAAAGTGTTTCTCAACTGCTCCATTCACACATCTGTTTAACTCTGTGAGTTGAATATACACCTTGACAATCGTTTTGCTACATAGCGCCGTTTTTGTTTTAGAGCCAGAAATTTCTCATTACTTCCTATACTCCCATGGACTCAGGAATATCCAAACGCAGCTTTTAGAAGAAAAGTGTTTCTAACTCGCCAAATCTAAACATAGATGCAACTTCGTAAAGTGTACAAACACACAGCAGAGAAGTTTAAAAGAGACGTTTCTCCTGTGGTTTAGACGCGATCTTACCGCTAATTCTTATGAGCCTCTATACGGCTGGAAATATCTCTTTCCAGATTCTCCAAAGAAAGGGTTTCTGAACTGCTACGTTCACACATCTCTTTAACACTCTAAGTTGAATATACTCCTTGTCAATCATTCTGCTACATAGCTCCGTTTTTGTTTTAGAGCCAGAGATTTCTCATTACATCCTATACTCCCATTCACTCATTAATATCCAAACACAGTTTTAGAAGAAACGTGTTTCTAACCCGCTGAATCTAAACATAGATGCAACTTCCTAAGGGGAACTAACACACAGCAGAGAAGCTTAAAACAGACGTGTCTCCTGTGGTTTAGATTCGATCTTACCGCTAATTATTATGATGCTGTTTATAGCTGGAAATATCTCTTTCCAGGTTCTCCAAAGAAAGGTTTTCTCAACTGCTACATTCACACATCTGTTTACCTCTGTAAGTTGAATATACACCTTGACAATCATTCTGCTACATAGCACCCTTTTTGTTTTAGAGCCAGATATTTCTCATTACATCCTATACTCCCATTCACTCAGGAATATCCAAACACAGCTTTTAGAAGAAACGTGTTTCTAACCAGCTAAATCTAAACATAGATGCATCTTCCTAAAGTGAACGTACACACAGCAGAGAAGATTGAAACAGACGTTTCTCCTGTGGTTTAGATTCGATCTTACCGCTAATTCTTATGAGCCTGTATAGGTATGGAAACATCTCTTTCC
Organism: Sapajus apella; assembly: GCF_009761245.1. NCBI lineage: Eukaryota > Metazoa > Chordata > Mammalia > Primates > Cebidae > Sapajus > Sapajus apella. Next base: position 16,023 of record NW_022437806.1, read on the forward strand.
AAACTCTCAAAGAAAGTGTTTCTCAACTGCTCCATTCACACATCTGTTTAACTCTGTGAGTTGAATATACACCTTGACAATCCTTTTGCTACATAGCCCCGTTTTTGTTTTAGAGCCAGATATTTCTCATTACTTCCTATACTACCATGGACTCAGGAATATCCAAACGCAGCTTTTAGAAGAAAAGTGTTTCTAACTCGCCGAATCTAAACATAGATGCAACTTCCTATAGTGAACGAACACACAGCAGAGGAGTTTAAAACAGTCGTTTCTCCTGTAGTTTGGACACGACCTTTGCGCTAATTCTTAGGTGTCTCTATATAGCTGGAAATATCACTTTCCAGATTCTCCAAAGAAAGGGTTTGTGAACTGCTACGTTCACACATCTCTTTAACACTCTAAGTTGAATATACTCCTTGACAATCATTCTGCTACGTAGCTCCGTTTTTGTTTTAGAGCCAGATATTTCTCATTACATCCTATACTCCTGTTGACTCAGGAATATCCAAACGCAGCTTTTAGAAGAAACGTGTTTCTAACTCGCTGAATCTAATCATAGATGCAACTCTCTAAGTTGAACGAACACACAGCAGAGAAGTTAGAAACAAAAGTTTCTCCTTTGGTTTAGACTCGATCTTACCTCTAGTTCTTAAGAGGCTGTTTATGGCTGGAAATATATGTTTCCAGATTCTCCAGAGAAAGGGTTTCTCAACTGCTACATTCACACATTTGTTTAACTCTGTAAGTTGAATATACACCTTGACAATCATTCTGCTACAGAGGTCCGTTTTTGTTTTTTAGCCAGATATTTCTCATTACATCCTATACTCCCATTCACTCATTAATATCCAAACACAGTTTTAGAAGAAACGTGTTTCAAACCCGCTGAATCTAAACATAGTTGCAACTTCCTAAGGTGAACGAACACACAGCATGAAGCTTAAAACAGACGTGTCTCCTGTTGTTTAGATTCGATCTTACCGCTAATTATTATGATGCTATTTATAGCTGGAAATATCTCTTTCCAGATTCTCCAAAGAAAGGTTTTCTCAACTGCTACATTCACACATCTGTTTTCCTCTGTAAGTTGAATATACGCCTTGACAATCATTCTGCTATATTCCTCCGTTTTTGTTTTAGATCCAGATATTTCTCATTACATCCTATACTGCTATTCACTCAGGAATATCCAAACGCAGCTTTTAGAAGAAACGTGTTTCTAACTCGCTGAATCTAAACATAGATGCAACTTCCTAAGGTGAATGAACACACAGCAGAGAAGTTTGAAACTGACTTTCTCCTGTGGTTTAGATGCTATCTTACCGCTAATTCCTATGAGCATGTATATGCCTGGAATTATCTCTTTCCAGATTCTCCAAAGAAAGCATTTCTGAACTGCTACATTCACACATCTGTTTAGCTCTGTAAGTTGTATATACACCTTGACAATCATTCTGCTATATAGCTCCGTTTTTGCTTTAGAGCCAGATATTTGTCATTACATCGTATATTCCATTCACACAGGAATACCCAAACGCTGCTTTTAGAAGAAACGTGTTTCTAACTCGCTGAATATAATCATAGATGCAACTTCTTAAGCTGAACGAATACACAGCAGAGAAGTTTCAAACAGTCTTTTCTCCTGTGCTTTAAACGCGACCTTACCGCTACTTCTTAAGAGCCTGTATATGGCCTGAAATAACTCTTTCCGGATTCTCCAAAGAGAGGGTTTCTCAACTGCTACTTTCACACATCTGTTTAACTCCTTAAGTTGAATATACACCTTGACAATCATTCTGCTACATAGCCCCGTTTTTGTTTTAGAGCCAGATATTTCTCATTACATCCTATACTCTCAGGGACTCAGGAATATCCAAACGCAGCTGTTAGAAGAAACGTGTTTCTAACTCGCTGAATCTAAACATAGATGCAACTTCCTAATGTGAACGAACACTCAGAAGAGCATTTGGAAAGAGATATTTCTCCTGTGGTTTAGACGCCATGTTACCGCTAATACTTATGAGTCTGTATATGGCTGGAAATATCTCTTTCCAGATTCTCCAAAGAAAGCGTTTCTGAACTGCTACATTCACACATCTGTGTAAGTCTGTACGTTGAAAATACACCTTTACAATCATTCTGCTACATATCTTCGTTTTGTTTTAGAGCCAGATATTTCTCGTTAAACCCTATACTCTCATTCATTCCGATATATCCAAACGCAACTTTTCGAAGAAACGTGTTTCTAACTCCATGAATCTAAACATAGATGCAGTTTCCTAAGGTGAACGAACTCACAGCATAGTAGTTTGAAACAGTCGTTTCTCCTATGGTTTACACGCGATCTTACCGCTAATTCTCATGAGCCTGTGTATAGCTGGAAATATCTCCTTACAGATTCTACAAAGAAAGGGTTTCTGAACTGCTACATTCACACATCTGTTTAACTCTGAAAGTTGAATATAAACCTTAACAATCATTCTGCTACATAGCTCCGTTTTTGTTTTAGAGCCAGATATTTCACATTACGTCCTACACTCCCATTCTCTCAGGAATATCCAAACGTAGCTTTTAGAAGAAACGTGTTTCTAACTCGCTGAATCTAATCATAGATGCAACTTCCTAAAGTGAACGAACACACAGCAGAGTAGTTTGAAACAGACGTTTGTCTTGTGGTTTAGACGTGATCTTACCACTAATTCTTAAGAGCCTGTATATGGCTGGAAATACATCTTTACACGTTATCCAAAGAAAGCGTTTCTGAACTGCTACATTCACACATCTGTTGAACTCTGTAAGCTGAATATACACCTTGACAATCATTCTGTTACATAGCTCCGTTTTTTGTTTTAGAGCCAGATATTCCTCGTTACATCCTGTATTTCTTATGATCCTGTATATGGCTGGAAATATCTATTTCCAGATTCTCCAAAGAAAGGGTTTCTGAGCTTCTACATTCACTTATCTTTTTAAGTCTGTAACTTGAATATACACCTGGACAATCATTGTGATACATGGCTCCATTTTTGTTTTAGAGCCAGATATTTCTCATTATATCCTGCACTCTCATTAACTCAATAATATCCAAACGCAGCTTTTAGAAGAAACGTGTTTCTAACTCGATGAATCTAATCATAGATGCAACGCCCTAAGGTGAACGAACACACAGCTGAGAAGTTTGAAACAGACGTTTCTCCTGTGGTTTAGATTTGATCTTACGGGTAATTCTTATGAGCCTGTATATGACCGGAAATGTCTCTTTCCAGATTCTCCAAAGAAAGCGTTTCTGACCTACTACATTCACATATCTATTTAACACTGTAAGTTAAATAAACACCTTGGCAATCAGTCTGCTACACAGCTCCGTTTTTGTTTTAGAGCCAGATATTTCTCATTACATCCTATAATCCCAAGGACTCAGGAATATCCAAAAGCAGCTTTTAGAAGAAACGTGTTTCTAACCCACTGAATGTAAACATAGATGCAACTTCCTAAGATGAACGAACACACAGCAGAGAGGATTGAAACAGACGTTTCTCGTCTGGTTTAGATTCGATATTAACGCCAATTCTTATGCGCCTGTATATGGCTGGAAATATCTCCTTCCAGATTCTCCAAAGAAAGGGTTTCTGAACTGCTGCATTCACACATCTGTTTATCTCTCTAAGGTGAATACTCAGCCTGACAATCATTGTGCTATATAGCTCCGTTTTTGCTTTAGAGCAAGATATTTCTCTTTACGTCCTATTCTCCTATTAACTCAGGAATACTCAAACGTAGCTTTTAGAAGAAAAGTGTTTCTAACTCGCTGAATGTAATCATAGATGTAACTTCCTAAGTTGAACGAACACACAGCAGAGCAGTTTGAAAGATACGTTTCTACTGTGGTTTATGCGCGATCATAACACTAATTCTTATGAGCCTTTACATGGCTGGAAATATCTCTTTCCAGATTCTCCAACGAAAGGGTTTCTGAACTGCTACATGCACACATCTGTTTATCTCTGTAACTTGAATACACGTCTTGGCAGTCATTCTGCTACATATCTTCATTTTTGCTTTAGAGCAAGATTTTTCTCATTACACCCTATACTCACATTCACTCAGATATATCCAAACGCAGCTTTTAGAATAAACTTGTTTCTAACTCGCTGAATCTAATCATAGATGCAACTTCCTAAGGTGAACGAACACACAGGAGAGAAGATTGAAAGAGTCGTTTCTCCTGTGGTTTAGACGCGATCTTACCGTCAATTCTTATGAGCATGTGTATGGCAGGAAATATCTCTTTCTGGATTCTACATAGAAAGGGTTTCTGAACTGCTACATACACATTTGTTTAACTCTGTACGTTGAATATGGACCTAGACAATCATTCTGCTATATACCTCCGTTTTTGTTTTAGAGCCAGATATTTCTCATTACACACTATACTCACATTCACTCAGGAATATCCAAACGCAGCTTTAAGAAGAAACGTGTTTCTAACTCGCTGAATCTAATCAAAGATGGAATTTTCTGATAAGAATGAACACACAGCAGAGCAGTTTGAAACAGACGTTTCTCCCGTAGTTTATACGTGATGTTACCGCTTATTCTTATGAGCCTGAATATGGGTGGAAATATCTCTTTCCAGGTTCTCAAAAGAAAGGTTTTCTGAAGTGCTACATTCACACAGCTGTATAATTCGGTAAGTTGAATATACAGCTTGACAATCATTCTGCTACATACCTCCGTTTTTATTTTAGAGCCAGATATTCCTCATTACATCCTATAATTTTTATGATCCTGTATATGGCTGCAAATATCTCTTTCCAGATTCTCCAAAGACAGGGTTTCTGACTTCTAAATTCACTTATCTTTTTAACTCTGTAAATTGAATATAATTCTGGACAATTATTTTGCTACATAGCTCCTTTTTTGTTTTAGAGCCAGATATTTCTCATTACATCCTATACTCTCATTCACTCAGGAATATCCAAAAGCAGCTTTTAGAAGAAACGTGTTTCTAACTCGGTGAATCTAATCATAGATGCAACTTCCTAAGGTGAACGAACACACAGCAGAGAAGATTGAAAAAGACGTTTCTCCTGTGGTTTAGATTCGATCTTACCGTTAATTCTTATGAGCCTCTATATGCCTGCAAATGTCTCTTTCCAGATTCTCCAAAGAAAGGGTTAGTGCACTGCTACATTCACATGTCTGTTTAACTCTGTAAATTGAATACACACCTTGACAATCACTCTGCTACATAGCTCCGTTTTTGTTTTAGAGCCATATATTCCTCATTACATCCTATAATTTTTATGATCCTGTATATGGCTGCAAATATCTCTTTCCAGATTCTCCAAAGACAGGGTTTCTGACTTCTAAATTCACTTATCTTTTTAACTCTGTAAATTGAATATAATTCTGGACAATTATTTTGCTACATAGCTCCTTTTTTGTTTTAGAGCCAGATATTTCTCATTACATCCTATACTCTCATTCACTCAGGAATATCCAAAAGCAGCTTTTAGAAGAAACGTGTTTCTAACTCGGTGAATCTAATCATAGATGCAACTTCCTAAGGTGAACGAACACACAGCAGAGAAGATTGAAAAAGACGTTTCTCCTGTGGTTTAGATTCGATCTTACCGTTAATTCTTATGAGCCTCTATATGCCTGCAAATGTCTCTTTCCAGATTCTCCAAAGAAAGGGTTAGTGCACTGCTACATTCACATGTCTGTTTAACTCTGTAAATTGAATACACACCTTGACAATCACTCTGCTACATAGCTCCGTTTTTGTTTTAGAGCCATATATTCCTCATTACATCCTATAATTTTTATGATCCTGTATATGGCTGCAAATATCTCTTTCCAGATTCTCCAAAGGAAAGTTTTCTGAACTGCTACATTCACACAATGGTTTAACTCTGTGAGTCGAATATAGTCCTTGACAATGATTTTGCTACTTAGGTCCGTTTTTGTTTTAGAGCCAGATATTTCTGATTACATCCTATATTCCCATTCACTCAGGAATATCCAAACGCAGCTTTCAGAACAAACGTGTTTCTAACTCGCTGAATCTAATCATAGATGCAACTTCCTTAGGTGAGCGAACACACAGCAGAGAAGTTTGAAACAGACGTTTCTCCTGTTGTTTAGACGCGATCTCACCGGTAAATCTTCTGATCATGTATATGGCGGGAAATATCTCTTCCAAGATTCTCGAAAGAAAGGGTTTCTGATCTGCTACATTCACTTATCTTTCTACCTCTGTAAGTTGAATATACACTTTGACAATCATTCAGCTACATAGCTCCGTTTTTGTTTTAGAGCCAGACACTTCTCATTACACAGTATACGTCCATTCAATCAGGAATATCCAAACGCAGCCTTTAGAAGAAACGTGTTTCTAACTCGCTGAATCTAAAGATAGATGCAACTTCCTACGTTGAATGAACACACAGCAGACAAGATTAAAACAGACGTTTCTCCTGTGCTTTAGAGGCGATCTTACCAGTAATTCTTACAAGCATGTCAATGGCTGAAAATATCTCTTTTTAGATTCTCCAAAGAAAGGGTTAGAGAACTGCGACATTCACACATCTGTTTAACTCTTTAATTTTAATACACACCTTGACAAGGATTCTGCTACATAGCTCCGTTTTTGTTTTAGAGCCAGATATTTCTCATTACATCCTATAATCCTATGTCTCAGGAATATCCAAAAGCAGCTTTTAGAAGAAACGTGTTTCTAACCCGCTGAATGTAATCATAGATACACGTTCCTAAGGTGAACGAACACACAGGACAGATGTCTGAAAGAGACGTTTCTCCTGTGGTTTAGGTTCGATCTTACCGCTAATTCTTATGTGCCTGTATACGGCTGGAAATATCTCTTTCCAAACTCTCCAAAGAAAGTGTTTGTCAAGTAGTACATTCACACATCTGTTTAACTCTGTAAGTTGAATATACACCTTGACAATCATTCTGCTAGGTTTCTCGGTTTTTGTTTTAGAGACGGATATTTCTCATTACATACTATACTCTCATTCACTCAGGAATATCCAAACGCAGCTTTTAGAAGAAACGTGTTTCTAACTGTCTGAATGTAAAAATAGATGCAACTTCCTAAGGAGAATGAACACACAGAAGAGAAGTTTGAAAGAGACGTTTTCCCTGTGGTTTAGACGCGATCTTAACGCTAATTCTTATGAGCCTCTATACGGCTCGAAATATCTCTTTCCAGATTCTCCACGGAAAGGGTTTCCAAACTGCTACATTCATACATCTGTTTAACTCTGTAAGTTGAATATACACCTTGACAATCATTCTGCTACACAGCTTCGTTTTCGTTTTAGATGCAGATATTTCTCATTACACCTTACACACCCATTCACTCAGGAATATGTAAACGCAGCTTTTAGAAGAAACGTGTTTCTAACTCGCTGAATCTAAACATAGATGCAACGTCCTAAGGTGAACGAACACACAGCAGAGAAGTTTGAAACAGACGTTTCTCCTGTGGTTTAGACGCGATCTAACCGATAATTCTTAAGAGCCTGTATATGGCCAGAAATATCTCTTTCAAGATTCTCCAAAGAAAGGGTTTTTGAACTGGTACATTCACACATCTGTTTAACTCTGTAAGTTGAATATACACCTTGACAATCATTGTGCTACATAGCTCCGTTTTTGTATTAGAGCCAGATATTTCTCATTGCATCCTATGCTCCCATGACTCAGGAATATCCAAACACAGCTTTTAGAAGAAACATGTTTCTTACCCGCTGAATCTAATCATTGATGCAACTTCCTAAGGTGAAGGAACACACAGCAGAGAAGTTTGCAACAGATGTTTCTCCTGTGGTTTAGATTCGATCTTACCGCTAATTCTTATGAGCCTGTATGTGGCTGGAAATATCTCTTTCCAAACTCTCCATAGAAAGGTTTTCTCAACTAGTACATTCACACATCTGTTTATCTCTCTAAGGTGAATACTCACCGTGACAATCATTCTGCTACATAGCTCCGTTTTTGATTTAGAGCCAGATATTCCTCATTACATCCTGTAATTCTTATGATCCCATATATGGCTGGAAATATCTCTTTCCAGATTCTCCAAAGAAAGGTTTTCTGAACTTCTACATTCACTTATCTTTTTAACTCTGTAACTTGAATATACACCTGGATAATCCTTGTGCTACATAGCTCCATTTTTGTTTTAGAGCCAGATATTTTTCATTATATCCTGTACTCTCATTCACTCAGGAATGTCCAAACGCAGCTTTTAGAAGAAACGTGTTTCTAACTCGCTGAATCTAATCATAGATGCAACGTCCTAAGGTAACGAACACACAGCAGAGAAGTTCGAAACAGACGTTTCTCCTGTGGTTTTGACGTGATGTTACCGCTAATTCTTATGAGCCTGTATAAGGGTGGAAATATCTCTTTCCAATTTCTCCAAACAAAGGGTTTCTGAAGTGCTACATTCACACATCTGTTTAACTCTGTAAATTGAATATACACCTGGACAATCATTCTGCTACATATCTCCGTTTTTGTTTTAGAGTCATATATTCCTCATTACATCCGATAATTCTTATGATCCTGTATATGGCTGGAAATATCTCTTTCCAGATTATCCAAAGAAAGGGTTTCTGAGCTTCTACATTCACTTATCTTTTTAACTCTGTAACTTGAATACTGCTGCATTCAGACATCAGTTTAACTCTGTAAGTTGAATACACTCCTTGACAATCATTCTCCTAC
>NW_022437807.1:0-1067 GCF_009761245.1 Sapajus apella
CTGCTTTTTTTCCTGTTTCCATTTGCTTGGTAGATTTTCCTCCATCCCTTTATTTTAAGCCTGTGAGTGTCACTGCATGTGAGATGGCTCTCTTGAAGACAGCGTACCACTGCGTCTTGCCTTTTTATCCAGCTTGCCACTCCATGCCTTTTAAGTGGGGCATTTAGCCCAATAACTTGGTTTTCATGGAATAAGTTATTGGGGGGGGTGTGTGCATGTACATGTGTACATGCTTACTTTCAGTAATTCAAGATGTATCCTTCACCAGAGGTCTTCAAACTGAGACCTGAGGGCCAAATTCAGTCTGCCAACTGTTTGTTTGTTGTAAGTAAAGTTATATTGGAAAAGGGTCATGTCCCTTTGTTAATGTATTGTCTATGGCTGCATTCACAATACAATGGCAGAGTTGAACAGTGTCACGATTTGTGTATCCCCCAAAGATGACAATATTTACTATCTGACTCTTTGAGAGCAATTCTGCTAATGCCTGCTTTAAATTTTGATTTAGTATCATTTTAAAAATCTCATTAAATTTTGAGACTGTTTGATCAATTAAGTTGTAGTTGAGCCCAAGAGTTGATTCTTGAGTTAACTGGTACCTAACATTTCATTCAGAGTGCATTCCTTTGGCTAACTGTATTGTTCTTTGTTAAATGTAAGCTCCCAGACAAACGTATGACACACAGTAATTTCTGAGGTACAGTAATTGGGAAACAAGTAATTTCCAAAGTGTAGGTTTTTCCAGGTGATGGGAATAAGAGGCTATGAGGAACTGGACTCTGAGGAGGATATACCTAGCAGATAGGTTAAAGAAATATAAAGGGGAGGTTAAGGAAAGAGAAGACTCAGCTTCTATTTTGTGAATTAGTGAAAGTCTGGCCCAACACAAATCAAAGAAAGTACAGGTCAGCAAATACCATTTCACGGTCTGATGACTTTGCTCTGAAGCATCTTAGGGTACATCACGATATAGAACCTTGTTTCCATCAGAAACACCATGGGATAAACCACGAGGAAACTGGGCTGTCGAAGCAATTTGCAGGTCCCGTGGTGCTGAGACCATTTCT
>NW_022437807.1:1167-12222 GCF_009761245.1 Sapajus apella
GGGGTTTCACCATGTTGACAAGGATGGTCTCGATCTCTCGACCTCGTGATCCACCCGCCTCGGCCTCCCAAAGTGCTGGGATTACAGGCTTGAGCCACCGCGCCCGGCAAAGCTTTATCTTAAAATGAGGATTATCTCTGTCTCTCTCTTCTTGGATGTACAGTGAACCCTGACAGCCAATTGAGCTCACATTTTGTTTAGACATTTTACTGTGATAACAGCTGGTGCTGCCCCTGGTGCCTGTGGCCACCCATCCTCTCTGCCACGCAGAACTTGGTTGCTGAGGCCACTAGGGGATACACAAAATCCAAGGGAGCCATCTGGTTCGGAGGAAGAGGGGCTGGGAACTAGGCCTGAGCTACCCGTTTGAAGGATTTTTCTTTCCTCTGCATTATTTTCTCTTCTTATTAGGGTTTTGCACTGGAGAGCAGGACCGCAGCCTTAACAGGCTCCCTGGTTCTGCTGTTTGCTTTCCATCTAAAGGGGCCCTCAGTCTGGGAGTGCACAGAGATCTTCCCTGGGGTGGAAGTGGCTGTGGAGGAGGGCGAGGCTCTGGCAGTGGGAGCTGCTGGAGGGGGGAAGAATTGTCTCAAAGGGTCCATCAGGATAGAAGAGAAATGGTCCCAGAGGAAAGCCACTTGGTTGGATCAAGTGTGCTATCCCAGGGCGCCATCGCTGGGGGAGGGGAGTAGGGGCAAGCGGCCATGGGGAGGGAGGACTCTGGACAGCCAGGCCTTGCCTGGGAAGCTGCCAGTCCCCGCAACTCAGTCCAGCCTTTGTCCACAGCTTGTCATCCTCTAGATGTGTGCCGTAGGAGCATCAGGGAAGTGAACTTGGGATGAAGGTGGCAGGGCTGCAGTCTTGCACAACTCCACAAAGCTCTGCTCACAGAGAATACAACATGGAAAGCATCTCTTGTATGTGCTCAAGTAATTCTTTATTTCGTGAACCATTTTTATGAAGTTCATAGTAATCCCCCAAGGGATATTTTTGGTGACTATAAATACAGATGTTTCTATGAAGATCTAATCTAACATCCCAAATCTACCCCCAAATCTGCAACTAGGGTGATATTTTTAACCTAGGAAATCGGATTCCTTCATTTCCATGCTTAAAGCCTTTCAGTGTTTCTTCATTGCCCCTAGACAAAGTGCGAACTGCTTATCATTTTTCATGTGGCCTTTCACCACCTGGATTCTACATATTTTTCAGGTCTCATCTATAAACTGTGGGCAAATAAATACAATAAACAAAATATTGAAAAAATCAGATAAAGGGCCGGGCATGGTGGCTCACACCTGTAATTCCAGCACTTTGGGAGGCCAAGGCGGGCAGATCACGAGGCCAAGGGATCGAGACCATCCTGGTCAACATGGTGAAACTCGTCTCTACTAAAAATACAAAATTAGCTGAGTGTGGTGGTGTGTGTGTGTAATCCCAGCTACTGGAGAGGCTGAGGCAGGAGAATCGTTTGAACCTGGGAGGTGGAGGCTGCAGTGAGCCAAGATGGTGCCATTGCAATCCAGCCTGGTGACAGAGTGAGACTCCATTTAAAAAAAAAATTAGATAAACACAGGCTGCTGTTAATTGTTTTCTGACCCTGGATTACTGTACAGCAGGAATTGATGAATGCATTGTTCAATTGTAGCCCTCAAGTGTGCAGAGGACGTGGGGATCACCGTCAGCTCACCTCCTCATATCACTTCTCTGTTTGATCATCTCTGGCTGCCTCTTGTCTGCACCTTTCCGACCCCTGAGCATGTGGCTCTTCATGGATGGCCTCATGCTCTCAAGCCTCCTGTTCCCCTTTCCATTCTCTCCTGCCACAGTTTCTGCTCTTTTTTTTTTTTTTAACACCAGCCAATCCAACTGTGTCCAGCCACGCTGATGTACCAATCAACAGTGTTTACTTTCAACACCCAGCTGAGAGGCTTTTCTGGGAGCCCCTTCCCCAACTCCCACGAGCCCCTGGGAAAAGTAAGTCATTCCTTTAGTGTGACGCTTCCTCTGCGTGACTCAGGTACTTTGCACTGGCTTCTATTACCGCATTTATTGTAATGCTCATAGTTGACTTCTGCACTGCACTAGGAGGTCCGTAGAAGGCAGAGCCCTTAAACTTTGCAATTTTGTTTTCCTAGCACATAGCATAATGGACAACTCACAGGCAGTAATTAGTGACATTTTGTGAGTCTAACTTGTCTTGGAATGGGCTTTGCTTAGCTGCGATCACATGTATGCTCAAGCAGTTGGCTGCAGTTGTTCCTGTTCACTCTCACGGTTTCAAGTGTGAACTGCTAACTAGTGAGTATGGATTCCAATAATTTTCAACCTTGTCTGCTCATTGGGCTCACCTGCAGAGCTTTTAAAATGCCCAATATGCAGGCCATAGCACACAACAATGAAATCAGAATCTCTGCTGGTGGGACGCTGGCATTTGTGTTTTAAGAACTCCCCAGGCGATTCTAATATACAGTTAAGCCCGAGAACCACAAGTTTAAGTGTTCCTAGGTAGTTAATTTAAAAAACATTTTCCTGTATGCTCTCTATGTAGTAAATACTGTATTAGGCATTTGGAGGGAGGAGGGTGGGAAGGTAGTGTTTGGCCCAGAGAAAGGAAGAGCTTCCGAATTTCTCTATTAGACATAGTGCTTGCTTTCAGGAAACTGCATGAGCAATAGCAAACGGTGATGGTCTCTAAATTGCATGGCTTAAATCAGGGTTTCCCAACAGTGGCATTCTGGGTTAGGTAATTCCGGATTGTGGGAGGCTGTGCTTTGCATCCTAGAATCTTTTGAGGCACCTCTGGCCTCCACCCACCAGGTGCCAGTAACAAGCAAAAGCACTCCTCTCTTCCCACTGCCACAGTGTGTAACGAGAAATTTCCAGCATGTCCAAATGTGCCTTGTGAGAAAAGTCATCTGTTGAAAACCACTGAGATCTCAGTGTAGCATCTTTTCCAAGACCCCCAGGTGAGCTGTATGTGCATTAAACTCTCAGTAACATGCTGGTTTCAAGCAGTGGCTCCAAAAGTGAGGCCTGTGGGCAGCATCAGCATCATCTTGTTGGAACTTGTTGGAAATATATTCTCAGGCCCCACCCCAGACATACTGAAACCGTAACTTTGCTTTAGCAAGTCCTCTGGGTTATTCTCACACGTAGAAGTTTCAGGGCCACTGACTAAAGGGGAAATGGAGATGGATGCATTGGAGCAATCAAACAATTCTTAGGAATAGAGCTGGATTTGGGCCTTGAGATGGAATAGGCAGTGGGGAGGGTATTCCAGGTGCAGAGAACAGCATGAGAGAGGATTTTCAGATGCAAATGAGCCCACACTCTCAAACTGCCAAGTCTTTCTTTTTCTCCTTTTTTTCCCCTTAACTTCCTCAATCTGTTTGTTTTCTTGTGTTTTGGATAGGAAACGGTCTCCTCTGCAATTTATACTCCATGATGTGTTCATCAGCTTGCTCAAGTAATTCTTTGAGAATCTCAACTAAATGATCATTTGCAAAAACACAGGAGTGTGTTTTTGAGAAGTTGTACATAATCAAATTTACCATCAGACATATGTACAAATTAGTACATATTTACAAATGTTTCTTGTTTACAGGGATTTTATCTTGTGAACCATTTTTATAAAGTTAATAGCAATCCCCCAAGGGATATTTTTGGTGACTATAAATACAGATGTTTGTATGAAAAATCTAGCATCCCAAATCTACCCTCCAATCTGTAACTAGAGTGATATTTCTAACCCAGAAAATCAGATTTCTTGATTTCCATGCTCAAAGCCTTTCCATGGTTCTTCACTGCCCCTAGGGTTCTATGTATTTCTTCTCTATGGACTATGGGCAAAAAAAATCTACGGTAAACAAAATATCAGAAAATTAGGGCCTGTCGTGGTGACGCGTGCTTGTAATCCCAGCAAAATCCGATTTGGGGTCTTTTGGGGAAGGTTTGAGGGGGTACAGGGCGGCCTCCCCAGGCCATCCATTGTCCATCAAGAGCTCCTGCTCATCTGGCCCTGGAGCGGGGCTTCCCTGAGATCAGCCCCGGGGTCCTGGGCGACAGGCGTCATGCCAGGCCTGGGGCAGGGTTGACACAAGGGGCAGGGACTGGGAGGTGCTCGGACAGCCTTGTCATCAGCAACTAGACTGGCTCACAGGCAGAGAGAACATGGGCTGGACACCATGAGCCCCATGCATGGGGCCAGGTAGCTTTGAGGTCTGGGGACTATTTGCTGTTTTCTGTGAACCACTGGAGCACCGCCTCCTTGTTCTCCTTCACCCACTTTGGGAGGCTGAGCGGGTGGATCACGAGGTCAGGAGTTCAAGAACAGCTTGGCGAACATGATGAAACTCCATCTCTACTAAAAATATAAAAATTAGCCAGGCATGGCAGCATGCGTCTGTAGTTCCAACTATTTAGGAGGCTGAGGCAGGAGAATTGCTTCAACCTGGGAGACAGAGGTTGCAGTGAGCTAAGATGGTGCCACTGCACTCCAGCCTGGGCAACAGAGCGAGACTCTGTCTCAAAAAAAAAAAAAAAAAAGATAAAGACAGGGTGCTGTTATTTGTTTTATAACCCTGGATTATTGTACAACAGGAATTCCACATGGCCCAAGGTTGGCCAGGCCAGACAGTGTCCTGATAGTAGACAGTGGCACGGGAACAGTTTGGACAATGTGGAACTTTATGTGCAGTCATGTTCTTTATGTAGAGCTCCCACTGACTTCTTCCACAGCCTGTAGGAGCATTTCTGGGTAAATGTACACCATAGGAGTGCATATTCCTTTTGCCTGAGGCTCCAGTGTGGCTCACATAGCGCCAAGTCAGTGTTCCTTCCCCCTAATTGGTCTGGGAGATCAAATGAAGGCTGATAGGGAATCTTGGGGGTGTTGATTTGGATGTGAGACAGGAATACTGTAGGGTGGTTACAGGAGAATAAAAATTCCAGGCGGCAGTTTCACATGATTAGAGGCTGTGGGCTGATAAGACCCTGAAAAACAAGGTGCGGACCAAGCTGGCTGAGACTGACTCGACCCCACATGGAGCTGGATTCTACCTGGGTTTCACCTCTGACCTTATTATATCCTCATTAACATAGAAATCACAGTGCCAGTGCCGTGACAGTTCCAGGAGCATCCATATTTGCTGGAAAAATGGGTGGCATGACACTTCTGAGAAATCTCCACCTTTTTCCCGGAATTCTCATGAATATTCCACCGCTTGGTGAAAGAAACCCGTAAAGGTAGCAACCCCAAACCCCCTTGTGTGTGACTCTCGAATACGACCACGCTCCCTTTTCTTAAGTATGTGCTTTTTCCTCTGCAATAAATCTCTGTACTTTCACTATTTTCTGACTCATCCCTGAATTCCTTCTTGCAACAGTGTCAAGAGCCTGGACACCAGCTGGAGTCGAGGTCCCACCCGTGTTCGGGGACCTCTCCCAGCCCGTCAGTATCAGATGGTGGTGAGGGGTCAGCCAGCTGACTGAGACTTTTAGCTTCAACTATGCCTTACCCCCCTCCTTACCACCTTTCACCCTTTGCCTTCTTGGCACCAGACACCCAAAACCATTTGCGTATCCCCAATACCGTGGTCTGTCTCAAGTCTAGTCCTATATACACATTGGCTCTCTTGCCTAGAAAGTTCTCGCTGCTGTCTTTTCACTTGGACAACTCTTACTTTCACTTGACTCTCCGTTAGAGGCTGCTTCCTCTAGGAGCCCTTTCCTGACCCTGAAGGTGTCAGGAAGGCTGGGCACCCTTCCTGTTAGCTGTGCAGCACTCTGTGCTGACTACTCGTGAGTGCTCAAACAAGTCACTCCAGTGTGAGCGTTCACCCATCTTTCTCCCTCACTGTACTGTCAGGTCCAAAAGGGATTGTATCCTGTGTACTGCTATATTTCCTGAGCCTGGCCTTGTCCCTGACACATAGTAGGTGCTCAATTAGTCACTTATTAAATGAACAAGTAAACTTGTTTTAAAATTCGTATTTTAATCTGCAATTAATGCAGCACTTCTTTTTCCCAAACTAAAATTAGTTAACAACGTTGGGCTACGTTGTGTGTGTTTTACATAGAGCCAGCCTCTATTTTCTTTCTGCACTGTGTTTTTTTTTCTGCTCTTGGTGGGGCTTTGAGTAACTCTGTGGGAGAGCAGCCGGTCCTCACCGAGGAATCCAGCACTGAGTCTGTTGCCCCGAAGTTCCCCAGCTTTGCTGCCTATGTTGTGCTTCAGCCTCCTGGGCCAGCAGCAAGGAAACACTGACTCAAGGTCTTGGCTATAAACATCCTTGGAGAAATGCTTTCTGTAGAGACAGACCCGTAAGTGAAGGAGACAAAGAGCACAATTCCCGTGTATTGATCAGGCATCATTTACCATTTATTTATTTATTTATTTATTTTTGAGACGGAGTTTCGCTCGTTACCCAGGCTGGAGTGCAATGGCGCGATCTCGGCTCACCGCAACCTCTGCCTCCTGGGTTCAGGCAATTCTCCTGCCTCAGCCTCCTGAGTCGCTGGGATTACAGGCACGCGCCACCATGCCCAGCTAATTTTTTGTATTTTTAGTAGAGACGGGGTTTCCCCATGTTGACCAGGATGGTCTCGATCTCTTGACCTCGTGATCCACCCGCCTCGGCCTCCCACAGTGCTGGGATTACAGGCTTGAGCCACCGCGCCTGGCGGCTCATCATTTACCATTTAAATGGAGGAGAGCAAGTCAGTATGTTCAGGAAAGGGGCTGAAGAACTAGATTTTTTTTCAGGTGTAAATGAAGATGACATTCCCTAGTGACGGCCTACTTAGAATTCAATTAATCTGGTGCATGTGCACACACATACACACATGTATGTATACATGCACATATATACATGTAAACACATATACTCGTGTATATGCTTATACACATATTTATATACATACACATGTATATGTATACCATGCATATGTATGTTTGCATATGTAGCTACATATGCGTATACACATATGCATTTATGTAATCATACAAATACAGAAACAATATACATATTTTTAGTCCTAAAGTTTTAATGACTTAGGTCAGGGATTGGCAAACTTTTTCTGTAAAAGATCAGAGAGTAAATATTTTAGATTTTGCAGGCCTTATTTCTCTGATGCAAATATTCACCTCTGCCATTATAGTGTGAAAACAGGCATAGGCACTATGTCAGCAAATGAGGTTGACTATGTTCCAATAAAACTTTATTTACAAAACAGAAGAGAGTTGCATTAGGCATACCAACCACATTATGACCACTTTTTCCTTAGACTATAGCTATGTCTAGAGCGTTTCGAAAATAGTATTTAAAACAAAATTATCTCAAATTTAGGACAACCATACAAGTATGGGGTCTTCTCTTAGCAAATACTATGGTAAAGTACAAATTCTGTGGACAAGAACGGAACGTATGTCCTCCAACTAGTAGACTCTATATTCACAAAAATGAGGAGAATGGCCACCTGTTCCAGAAGGACTTATCCTAATGGAATGTATCTCTTCATTTTTCATCTTTTTGTTGTTTAAATGTTTAAAATGCTTTAGGAAATAAAGTCCACTGTGAATCACTCATATTTCCTTACCTATTGAGTGAGCTCTCAAGAAATGGATGCTTTTTTACTTCCTGCACATTGCCATAAAAAGCAAAACCTGTGTTTCATGTTTTCCGCTTACAAATGCTGAAGGAATCTGCAGAAGCAACAGTGCCCTTTCATGACAACCAAGTATTTTAGATAGACAACATGTTATTTCTTTCTGAATCACACTCAACTTTTTGTCACAAAATCCCTGGAGAAGAATGAAAGCAGGGACCCAGCTCCACCTGGCACAGTGTCAATCAAAAATACCACATGTAGAAGTGCTGGCAGCCACAGGAGAGTGGCAGCCCGAGGTGAATGAGAGTCATAGTGAGAACTGCATGAGCCTTGTCAAGTCTGAGAAAGATTAAACAGCGCTCCTGAAATGGAATGTGTGGTTTATCCATAGTTGCAGCCAGCGATGTGCTTTTTGCAATTTGCCAAAGATCCAAGTATAAAAGTGATTGAAGAAAAGTTTATATGGGTTGTAGCTCCTGTGAATTTTTCTATGGTTAAAACATGGAACAGGCTCTATAAAGCATGTTTATGATTTACTTTGATTTTTACCAAGCAGATTAGATTGTAGAGAGAAGATTGGTGAGTCACTTCTCGACTGTTGTTTCACATAGGGTTGAATCTTTAAAACTTTTGAAATAACCTTTTTCAGAACATGCATTTCTAAAACACAAAACTATTCAGCAATCAAGAAAATACAGAAAACATATTTTGACTTCAGCCTTTGAGAATATCACTGGGTAAGAAGTACCTCAAGATTTATTTTTATTTAACTCTTTCCTCTTTGAAAGAGGTCTTCATAAATCATCAATTTTTCAGAATTAACACATTATCATCATCATCATCATCACCTCCTTTTTTTTCTTTTTGAGACAGGATCTAGTTCTGTTGCCCAGACTGGAGTGCAGTGGCTCAGTCATGGCTCGTGTAGCCTCAACCTCCCTGGGCTTAAGTGATCCTCTCACCTCAGCCTCCTGAGTAGCTGGGACTACATGCATGCACCATCACACCTGGCTAATTTTTCTATTTTTTGTAGAGATGGGGTCTTATTATGTTGCTCAGGCTGGTTTCCACCTTCTGGGCTCAAGCAATCTGCCCACCTCAGCCTCCCAAAGTACTGGGATTATAGGTGTGAGCCACCATGCCTGGCCTATAATATCCTTTAAAGGTAGTGTTGCCTCTTAATCCAAGACTAACTTTTTATACCCTCAGTAAAAAGTGTCCCAGTCTTAGCTTTTCCGAGTTAAGTGCAAACTTTAGATACTTATTGTTCAAAAGTATTTTTGAATTCATAGGTTAAAAATAGCCTAATAAATCTGACCCCAGTTCAGTTATGACCATTTACCACCCTTCTTTCATTTGCTCTGTCACTGTGTGGATAAAGTACACATGGAAGCAGTTCCAGGGGTGTTTTGTATGTCCCAAACGCGGAATAGTGCACGTGGAAGGGGTTTGGGCAGCACACAGTGGAAAGGAGTAACTGAGTGGAAACAAACCAAGGGAAATTACGGTTGTGATGTGTTCATTGTTCAACTTCCTGTGACTTATAGACTGTTTCTGAATATCTCGAAAAAGCAATAAATTTGGCTCAAATAGTGAAAAACCACAATGATACAGAAACTCAGTGCAAGAGGTAAATTAAAATGGAATAACTGATAAGGTCTGGTTGTTGAAAGATGGATACAGAAAAAAAGAACAAAGCACAGACAGTCTTAAGTCCACCAAATTCATGTAACTAAATATCACATAATCAGATGCAAGTGAAGAGAAGTCTCTGTATGCCTCATAATCCCTGCAGCTTGGTCACATTGTAGCATTTCCGTAGCAGTTTTGTTTGGCCTGGAGAGGGTAACAGCTTCTCCATTATGTTCAACCATTCACCCCCTGTACTGGATTCTTCTCCACTCTGCCGCCTCCTTTCCAGGTTTTTTCCTTCCAGGAAAGGAGATGCATGCCTGCAGGCAGCACTGATTTGGCAGTAGCCAGAATCAGGACTCAAGGATCCAGGCATCCCTGCTCAGCAGGCGAGTCAGAGAGATCCCATTATGCATGGGTCTGCTGAGAGACTATTTCTCCTGGAGTGGAGACAGACAATGGAAGGACACCCTTTTAGAGTTTGCATGGGGTTGTTTTTGGAGGGAAGCCATGCTACTTTTTTTAAACTGGCACCTAGTTTGTGCGTGTGTGTTTTTTTTTTTGTTTGTTTGTTTTTTTGAGACGGAGTTTTGCTCTTGTTACCCAGGCTGGAGTGCAATGGCGCGATCTCGGCTCACCGCAACCTCCACCTCCTGGGTTCAGGCAATTCTCCTGCCTCAGCCTCCTGAGTAGCTGAGATTACAGGCACGCGCCACCATGCCCAGCTAATTTTTTGTATTTTTAGTAGAGACGGGGTTTCACCATGTTGACCAGGATGGTCTCGATCTCTTGACCTCGTGATCCACCCGCCTCGGCCTCCCAAAGTGCTGGGATTACAGGCTTGAGCCACCGCGCCCGGCCCTGTGTGTGTGTTTGTAATGTGTGTTTGTGTGCATGTAAATCTGTTGTCTTTGAAGGGAGACAAACATTTTTCCAGTTCCTTCCTCAAGGTGCTTTAGTATTCTCAAATTTTAATTACCCCTTGTTTTAATTCTTCCCACTCAAATATGTTATGATCTGAATCAAAAGCTAGTACCCCAAATGTATTCAAATAGAGTGCGTACACACACACACACACACATCTGTGTCAGCCATTCTATTACCCTCAACATCATGGTGTTAATTAGTGAATTCTTCCACCTTTAAGCCACAGCTGATAGCTTTGTACCAGGAGAATTTCTCTGCCTATTTCCCTGTTTGGCAGAGCCGATAGGATTGGAGTGGTTATTCCCGCAGTAACACTTCACGCTGTTCTGATCACCAGAGATTGAAGGAGGCCCTGGGATTTTCATCCACGAAGGCTGACTCTGACTGGGTTGTCCATAGACTTAGATGAAGTTCCACCTTAATCAAACCAAATGCAGCTCCAAGTGTTTCTCCATCAGATTACAAATCAATTTATTAGGCAAAACTGCCCATTCATCTATAAGTATCATAAGCCACCTGTGTAGGTCTGCAGAGCGTCTATACAATAATGATAGTTTGGGTTCTGATTTTCCTACTTGTGTATCTCCAAATAGCCGGTATTTGTAAGTTTTCATTTGAAAGAAGCATAAGAAATCTATGTCTCATCTTAGTCAAGGGAAACAAATTATCCTTAACTGTGAACAAAGTCAGAGACATAGCCTCTTACAGTGAGAATGAAGAAATTATGCAGGACCAATTTAGCTTCTGGTGAATGTGACAGGTATTTCCCAGGGACATCTCAAAAATAAAATCCCTATGGGGATATATATATATATATTATATATATGTGTATATATATATCTATATTCTACATATATGTATAGTTAGAAAAATATGTATATATGG
>NW_022437807.1:12622-24055 GCF_009761245.1 Sapajus apella
CAATTCTCCTGCCTCAGCCTCCTGAGTAGCCAGGATTACAGGCACGTGCCACCATGCCCAGCTAATTTTTTGTAGTTTTAGTAGAGACGGGGTTTCACCATGTTGACCAGGATGGTCTCGATCTCTTGACCTCGTGATCCACCTGCCTCGGCCTCCCAAAGTGCTGGGATTACAGGCGTGAGCCACCGCGCCCGGCTATTATATATATATATTTTCTACATATATATAGTTAGAAAAAATATATGTGTATATATATCAGTAGACATATATGGTGTAATATACATCGCCTTCTTATCCTCTTGAACTTGACGTTTTCTTCGTGGTCACTGAGCTCTGGGATCCCAGCCCTCCTGCTATAGAGCTCTCCTGTCGTGGTGACTCACTAACTTGTTCATTTCGAAAGTGTACGCAGATGATGAAAGCGGTAGAACATTCAGAAAATAAAATAAAACCCTACAATTCTATGCCCAGCACAAAAGCTGCTCTAAGATTTGCATATTTCCTTTGAGTCTTTTAAAATTTTGAATCCTTAATTTAAAATATTTCTGTTAAGCAAGCATGAGAAGTAATTGCAGGAAAATGAGACTATAACAGAAAATCATAAAAGGAAAATAAGTAGACTACTCTCTAATCCCGTCACTCAGAAATAAACACTGTTAACATGTATACAGTTTTGCTTTCTCTTTCCATATACTAACATATATATATGTATGTTTTTGAGACGGAGTCTCGCTCCGTCACCCACGCTAGAGTGCAGTGGCGTGGTTTTGGCTCACTGCAATCTCTGCCTCCCACGTTCAAGTGATTCTCCTGCCTCAGCCTCCCGAGTAGCTGGGATTACAGGTGCCTGCCACCATGTCTGGCTAATTTTTGTATTTTTAGTAGAGACGAGGTTTCACCATGTTAGCCAGGCTGGCCTCGAACTCCTGACCTCAGTCGATCTGCCCACCTTGGCCTCCCACCAACATATGTTTTTAAAGAGTTTCTTCTCAATGCTCATGTCTCTTTCTGCCTTCATTCATCCATTTATTCATTTGTTCAATAAGCATTAACCGAGCACCTACTGTGTACCAGCCAGCACTTGACTAGAGTTAAAACAGTGCACAAAACATGGCATGGCCTCTCATGGGTCTCCTGATTCTTACAGCCTACAGGGAGAGATAGATCTCAAACAGTTACTACTTTTTCTTTGAAGAATAAATGGCATTTGTCTTTGGGCCATAAAGTCTCATCTGCCTTTGAAACCTCTCTTGCCACCTCACCCCCGCAAATGCCAATCTCCCTCCTGTTTTTGTTCACTAATAAACCTTCATCACAATTCAAGTGAGAGGTGTCCTAGAACTCTCTGTTCCTTCTTCTGTCCTCCAAGCACAGGTGAGTCACTGGCCTGGGCGGTGGCTCTGTGGACGACAAACTGTACCACCAAGTGGCCTTGCACAAGTTTTTGATAACACCTACCAGAGCCATGAGAGTTCTGAGAATTCTACCCACAGGAAGAGGAAGCATTTGGAAAAGGAAGTAAGACTGAGCTGTCAAATACAGCACAGCTGTATAAGAAGCCAGGTTGAAAAAGAGGAATCATGCACTCTCTTGTTTGGGCTGCCAGGCAGCACTTTGCTTTGGGGAAAAACAAATTGTGCTATGGCTGAAAGCCTAGAGGAGCTGGAACTTAAGCGCTGTGGGGTGCTGCTGAGGCCCCGTGGCCCTGGGAGGGATGCCGTGTGAATCCCTGTGCCAGGCTCCGGGAGGGTCTCTTACCCAACCAAATGCAGAGGGAGTTCTCCATAGCCAAGGGCCTGCAGCAATTATTTCATTAACTTTACCCAGTTGCTGCTCTGTTTTCTGTTTTGGCTATGGTGACACAGACTTTTATTATTATTGTTAGTCTTCTTAATACTGTTGGAGAGAATGGCCAATATCTTAACATCTTCAATAGATAAAGAAAAGGCTATGAAAGGCAAAATACCATGACCAGAGGATATTCTGTGTCTACATGCTAAGCTGAGTCTTCTAGTCCACCTGGGTAGTGGTCTGCTGCTCAGCAGAGGTCACTTCTCCAATGCTGTTGATTTTACCCTGTGGGCTGGAGAAACGAGCACAGAGGACCTGCTGATTGATTTTCCCGTCCTCATTACTCACACAGTGCCTGGCTCACCATCGGTGCTCAATACGGTGGCAAATCCTCACTTGGTCAATTTTGTGAATGTGACATACTGGAAAATGTAACCGTAAATAAAATGAGTGGGTTTCCCCTGAATACATAATAAACAGGACGTGATCACATGAAGTATCACTTTACCGATATGCAGGCAGTTATTATTTTTATAATTATTACTTCATTTTCCTTTGGCCTCTCTAAAAGTCGTATGCTTTCTGACCTTATTCTTCTTCCCCAGACACTTTGCATTCCTGGCCCTCCCCGCCTGTCCTCCTCATCTTCCTTCTCAGTGATCCTAGGCACCCCCATGGCTTCCATTGTATCCTCTCTGTCAATGACTTCTACATTTACATCCATGCCCAGGCTTCTTTCCGGGGCACAGACCTGTTCTTCCTACCAGTATAGACATTTCCACATAGATCCCCTGAGGGATCTCAAATACAACATACCAACAAGTAAGCACACTGTATCCCCCCCTGCCCCACCCCCAATTTGCTCCCCACCACTATTTCCTATCATCCCAGGCAACCAATGCTGGAAACACTGAAAATACCTACTATGTGTTATATGTAAATTTTTGGTACCATAGAAAAGGTAGCAGTCGAATATAAATTTCCTCAGCAAGGCAATTTACTTCTGTAGAAGGGTGCGGCTCACAGATGGAACAATGGGGACCTCACAACTGGACAAGGGAGGGGAAGGGGTAAATATTCCTGATGAAGGTCGCCCTTACTGCTCTGTCGTTCCCCTGTTGGCTAGGGTTAGACCGCACAGTCTAAGCTAATTCTGATTGGCTATTTTAAAGGGAGCAGGGTAGAGCCAGAGTGGCAGGTGGGTAGTTTGGTGGGAAGGACAGTTATGGGCAGGTCAGAGCAGGTAAGCAGGGGTCAAAGCAGGTGACCAAAGCAGGCGACCAGGATGAGTCAGGCGGGGCAGGAGACCGGGGGAACACATGTGAACTACGGATTAGAACTGGTGGAAAAAGTCGTTTACTGGAACTACAAGGAAGTTAAACTTTAAAACAGAGAATTAAAGGATAAGAGAGCTGAACATACTGACATACTGATTCTTTGAAGAAAAACTTGGAGATAAGTACATCGAACTTATGGAAATGTCAGGTGGGACTGTTTCTGCCTCTTTATTATTATTTTTCTTAAACTCGGGAAGAATCTGCCTCATTTTTTGCTGTGGTGCCGAGATGAGCGTGGTAGCTGAGTGATGGTCCCCCAAACACATCCACATGCTGCTCTCTAGAGCTGCGTGGTGAGAGGCACTTTGCAGATGTAATTTAGTTAAGGGAGATGGCCCTGGATCATGCAGGAGGGCCTGACATGCTCAAAAGGGTCCCCAGGAGAGGCTCAGTCAGAGAGAGAGAAGTGAGGATAGAGGCAAAGGCGGAAACGCTGTGGCCGCAGGCGAAGGCGGCTCTAGACGCTGGAAGAGGCGAGGAGACAGGATCCCTGGAGCTTCAGGGGGGCGTTCTGGGAGGTCAGCCTTGGAAGATCCATCTGGGGCCTCTGGCCAATAGAACATAATAAAATCATGCTGTTTTAGGCCACCGCGTTTTGGGTAGTGTGTTGTGGTAGCAACAGGACACCAATACAGTAAGAGATCTCAGATATGAAAGGGAGCGGGAGATGATTTCCAAAGAATGTGGCCTCTCTGGCATCTGCTTCAAGAGTGAAAGCGGTGGAAATTGGTCAGGGAGCCGAGAAGTTTGCTGAGACAGGCGGGATGATGGCTTGGGATGAGCTGTTGGCATCTGCGGTCTCCCTCCGTCCCCCAGGGAGGTGCCAGGGTGGACAGGCACTGTTATTGGCAGTTCAGCAGGGGCTACTTTCCACTTGGTGTGTGGGGAAACTAAAGCAGGGAGAGCTCAATAGCTTGCTTGAGCTCATGCAGCTTGGTAGGGATGGAGCCAGGATGCTGATACAGGATGGTCTGGTCCACACTTACTGCTGCCTGACCTCAGAGAAGGCAACAGAAGCAGGGACTGGAGCTGTGATTGATGCAGTGTCTTGCTGGTGGCATCCCACTGCTCTTGGATTCAAAAGCATGAGCAAATGATGGTCTCACGGGGGACAGGCACGCCTCTAGCAGTAGGGAGTGCAAAGGAAAGAGGAGCTTACTAAGACCAGTGTTAAAAACGAGAGAAGGCCTGCTTCTGTAAGCAGGTCAGACAGAACGCAGTGTTCTTCACCCCTCGCTTCTCTGCCTGTCAACCTTTATCTTGATGAACAGTTTCTCTGAATTCGCTTTCCTCCTTCTGATAACTGAATCCTAGATACTCCAGCCTGAGTTGTTAATTTAGTGGATTAAACAACAGAAATGCCTTAGAAATCATCTTGAGAGTCTGAAGTCCACCTTTCTCCAGAAATACTTGCTTCTGCCAGATTCCGAGGTTCATGAAAATACCAATGAATTAGTAGGAAATGTTTCCTCCATTTTAACTTTGATCAGACTTCGTTCAAAACCACAAAATCAAAAGAAGAGTAAGAAACCATAAAGCTAGTTAGCCCCCACATGGCTCCCAGCTTATGAATAAGTTGTATTCCAGAAGTTGGCTTGTAAATCAGCTGTTGGGTATGTACGGTAGCCTTTCCCACAGAAACCATGTTTTAAATGGTGGTCAAGTTTCAAGCTCTCCCATACAGTCTGTCTAAGTCCTAAGATAACAAGTAATATTATCAGAGAATAGCATTCCACAAATTCTTTATGATTGTTTTTTGGGAGAAAAGCAGGATAAGGAAAGAACTATACATTCTTTGTGTGGGTGGAGGTGGGGACCCAACTGTGTCTAAGCAAAGGGGCCACATAGCCTTCTACTGCCCTGGGCCAGGCGGGGAAAGGCCTGCTGGTGAGGCACAGGCAGGAGAGCGTGGGAGAATGGAACGCCCAGAAGAGCTTTAGGAGAGTCAGGAGGAAGTAGTGAAGAAAGGGCAGAGGATCAAGAACAGCTTCAAGATAAGAGGAAACTGGAGAGAAAGCAAATGGAAAATGTTTACAGGTGTTTCACCAGGTTATGAGTTTAATCCTTTTTAATGTTTGCTGTGGTTTGAATGTGTGTACCGCATTAACCTCGTGTTAAAATGTAACCCCAATGTTGGAGGTGGGGGCTGATGGGGTGTCCGGCCATGGGGACAGGTCCCTCCTGAACAGTCTCCAGCCTTCCCTGGGGATGACTGAGTCATCGTTCTGTGAGCCCCCTCTTCCCATCAGAGCTGGTTGTTAGGGCCTCGCCCTCCTCCCTCCCAGTTTCCTCCTCTCTCACCCTGTGAGCTCTACAGAGCTGGCCCCCGTCACCTCCCGCCTTGAGTGGAAGCAGTCTGAGACCTTCACCAGAGGCAGGTGCTGGTGCCGGGATCCATGTACAGCCTGCAGAGCCATGAGCCGAACCAGCCCCTTTTCTTGACAGAATACACAGAGTCAGTTTTTCCTTTAGAGTAAAATAAAATGAACTAAGATAGTGTTCTTCAAGAGATTCGAGTAGAAATTAGAATTATTTTAAAATTACTTTTTCTTGCTAGATGGCATTTTTTGACTAGAACTTCATACTAGGATTGGGTTATGGCAACACCAGGATTTATAGGGGCTTTATAAGTAGAAGCCGGTGATATAAATCCTAGAGGCAAGCAACTATACTATTCAGGCAAACAGGAAAGAAAAGATTTCCTTCGCCTTCCACTCAGTAAACGTTTATTAAGCCAGCATTGTTTTGAGTGCCTGCTAGGTCTCTGGTGCTGCAAGGCACACTAGACAGGATGAGATACAAAAATAAATAAGACGGACTTCTTGCCTTTGAGGAGCACGTAGGTGATAGGGGGAGACACCACTGCCAATAATGATACCCGTGCATGCTCCACTAGAAGCGTGTGCAAGTGGCGTGGGGGCACAGGTAGAGCATGGCTTCTGTGCCTGGGTGGCTGGGAAAGCTTCGTAAGGTTGTTCCCTCTAGCTGGGAACCCGCCTGAGTCTGCCCCTTATGTCTTCTGTCTTCAGATATCTTCATGTTACTTCATCCTGCCCTTCACTTTTGCATCTACAGAATCTATGAAAAAATTTTTTTTTACAATGACTCATTGGAAAAGAAGTATTTGGCAATAGAGCCCTGGAGGGAGGATGGGAATGCCAATAGAATTGTTAGTTACATGTTTTAATATTTTAAAAATCAGGAATTGGGTTTATATCTAAACATACACATACGTATATATACATGCAGGTATATATGTGTGTGCATGTCTATAAAGAGATACGAATTTAGGAACCAAAAGAATGTTCCCAAGAGGAGCAGTTTCTCAGGACCCCATCTTCTGGTGAGACACTGGGGACGGCAGGGGTTGGCCAGGGCTCCAGGCATCACTGCCACGTTACTTTGGATCTTGTATCTGAACTCTAGAATATGTCACATAGTCATCAAGCCACAGTTGAGTCTGCTCTTCCACAAAGGAAAACTTGATCTGGTTGGCCTGTGTTACACTCTAAGGTGTGAGGGGAACTGGATGGTATTACACTGAGAATCCAAGCAGAGAATATTGTTTCTTGGGATTACATTTTCATATTTGTACATCTTTGACAAAGCACAGGCTGGAGAATGCAAAGGGAAGCACGTTCTTAACTATTAAAAATGAACTGCGTGGCCCTGTCTCACACCACAGAAAAATGCTAGCTGAAAACAGGCCGTAGACCCAATGTCAAAGCTAAAACTACGGAACTCTTAGAAGAAAACACAGGAGTAATTTTTTGTGACGTGCCATTACGTAATGATCTCTTAGACATGACAGTAAAAGCATAAGTGACAAGATACAAAATAGATAACGTTGGACATCATCAAAATTAATTTTTGTGTGTTCGAAAAGACACTAATAAGAAAATGCAAATACAATCCACAGAATGGAAGAAAATATCTGCAAATCATATATCTAATAAGGGGCTTGTGTCCAGAATATATAGAGAACTCTTAAAACTAAAAATAAAAAGACAACCAAATTTTTTAAATGGGCAAAGAGTTTGAATAGACGTTTCTCCAAAGGAGATATACAAATGGCTAATGATCACATAAAAAGATACTCAAAGTCATATGTCATCAAGGAAATGGAAATTAAAACCATAATGAGATCCTGGTAGGATGGTCAAACTAAAAGAGTTAGATAATATATGTTCATGAGAATGTGGAGAAATTGAAGCTCTCTTATGTTGCTGGTGAGAATATAAAGGTTCAGCCGCTGAGGAAAATAATCTGGCAGTTCCTCCAGAAGTTAAATACAGAATTACCATATGGTCCAGCAATTTCACTTCCAGATATAAACCCAAGAGAAATGAAAACATATATACACATAATGACCTGTCCACAAATGTTCACAGCACCATTTTTTATAACAGTCAAAGGAAAAACAACCTAAATGTCCATCAATTGAGAAAAGGAATAAACATGATGTGGTTTATCCATATGATAGAATACAATTTGGCTATAAAAAGGACAGAAGTACCGATGCATGCTACAAAATAAACGAACTTTGAAAACATTATGCTAATTGAAACATCAGTAACAAAATGCTACTTAGGATCATAGGATTCCATTTACATAAAACATCCAGAATATACAAATCCATAGAGAGAAGGAGTTAGATTAGCGCTTGCCTGTGGTTGGGGAGAGGGGAGAGAGGAATGGGGAATGCCTGCTGATGGCGACAGGGTTTCCTTTTGCAGCGGTGAAAACGTTCTGCAATTAGATAGTGATGATGGCCGCTCAACTTGACAAATATGCCAAAAACCACTGAATCGTGTGTTTTGAAAGGTCAGATTTTACAGGTTATGAATCACATCTCAACAAAGTTGTTTAAAAAAAAAAACAGATTGCACAATCCCTGCATCCATACGGGGTGGGGGGCAGGATCACTAGTTATTCTCTTATCAGAGAGTGGTCTGATTACTTAGCACTCCATCTCTGAGGTAGGGGGCTCCTCTCTTTTTCTTCCAGAGAGGTGAGCATCTGCAGAATGCTGTCTGGTGCAGAGTGTTCATTAGAATAAGCAAAAATAGCATCCCACCTGCTGAACAGCTGTCATTGATGTTCGGCTTACTTTTTTACTTTCTTTTTTGCTTTGTTTTTTAAAAACCCATTAAGTAAGCACAGATTTCCCCCCAGAGAAGTTCTAACTTTTGATTGAATAATTCTCAGGGTGAATTCTCTGAAAGATCAGTGATTTTTTTTTTTTTTTTTTTAGAAGAGTGATTCTTCAGTGGTGGTCTGAAGACGGTGGGTGTTCATTGAGAGAGCCAGTAAGCCAAGCATCTGCAACTCCTCTGTGCACAGGGCAGGGCAGGGAAGTGGATGAGGCCATAGTGGGGTGTGGGCTGTGGAGTACTGGAAGAGCAGCACCAGGCGACTGCGGGGAGGTGAGCCCACCTTCATCAGCTCTCCCGGTTATATAAATAGACACTGAACACCTGCATTTTTTATGCAAAATCTTTGTTTTAAATGCAGACAACCAAACTTAAAGAAAATGTAAATCATTTGCGTGGGTCCAACAAAACATCTGTGGGCTGATAAACTACCAGCCGGTGACCTGGGCTGTAGGAGTTCTCTGCACTGGCTCTTTTGTATAATTAATACCAGATTTTCAAATCAGAAAGTGAGCGTTGAAATGGTGCTTAGAGTTCATGTAGTTCACTCTCCCACTCCGTGTTAAAGTCCTTTCTAGGCACTCTGAATTTAAGGAAGCTAATATTTCAAGCCAGACATTTGCAGTTTCTTTGTTGCATTTTTATTTTAAAAGAATTTGGAGTGAGCAGTTAGGTAAAGAGACGGAGGCAGAGGGAGGTTTTGGGGAGCAGGCCAAGATTTAGGACTGGAAGGGGCTTCCGTGTTGATTTTGTTGTTTTTGGATGATTCTTTCTTAGGGCTAACCCTAGTATTTTTTAACCCTAATTTATCAAAATCCTTCAGCAAGTTTAGGGCTTAGGCTTTCCAGAATTCCCAGAGGGAAACAGAATTTTTGGCCTGGAGCAGACCTTAGAATCAATGTTGTCCAGTTCTCTTATTTTACAGATGAGGTAACTGAAATCTGTGAGCTTTTTTTTTTTTTTTTTTTTTTTTTTGAGACAGAGTTTCGCTCTTGTTACCCAGGCTGGAGTACAATGGCGCAATCTCGGCTCACCGCAACCTCCGCCTCCTGGGTTCAGGCAATTCTCCTGCCTCAGCCTCCTGAGTAGCTGGGATTACAGGCACGTGCCACCATGCCCAGCTAATTTTTTGTAGTTTTAGTAGAGACAGGGTTTCACCATGTTGACAGGATGGTCTCGATCTCTTGACCTCGTGATCCACCTGCCTCGGCCTCCCAAAGTGCTGGAATTATAGGCATGAGCCACCGTGCCCAGCCTCTGTGAGCTTTAAACTGCTTGCTTTAAGACATGGATGACATTTGTAGCTGAATCCAAATGTAGTTAATTTTCCTTTTAACAGGTCAACTTGCCACTGATAAGTAGGATCCAAACAAAGCTACAGTCACCTTGAAATTTCCTGTACCTTTTGGACCTCACATCTCAATAGCTCTCCCTTTTTGAGAGATAGATTATTTTTAAAGAAGAAGCTCGTATTTATTTGGCTTTATGAGCTACCTTACTGGAATAATGAGATAACTAATAAAAGTTATTTTGAAGTAGAGCCAACTACAGATGGCCCGTGATTCCAGGAACATGGTTGGCGTGAACTTCAGATAATCCCCATAAGTCATTTCACTAGTTCCCATTTTCCTAACAAAACCCTTTGGAGGAGTGCTAATAAGTGTCAAATTAACCATGTGTGTTTCTATTCCTCTATTTGCCCTCTGAAAGAGATGTTGACAAAATGGCAGATAACAGCAGGAATGAGAAGGATAAGGGGGAGAAATGACGGAGTCAAAATCAAAGAGCTCCAAAATTTAGACAGTCCATCCCTAAATAATGTCAAGATGTGTGTAACATGGCCCAAATAATTATGAGTTGCATTTGTTTGGTCACTAGGCACAAGGACAAAACGGGGCCCCCGAGAGTGTGAGAAGGACCTGGGGCATCATTCACTTTGGCTGCGTTATTGGGTTTCGTTTTTCTCTTGGTACAGCACCTCCACACAAATTCAACAAGCCAAAATAGGAATAAGAACACAGGCGGTCACACTGACCTTTTATTAAATGCAGAGATAGTTACGTGTCACATGAAATGTCAACAGAAGCCCAGTTCCGGTAATCAGCAAGACTTTTTGGCTGTATTTCTACTTGGTCTTCTCTGATTACACAGAGTTGCCACCAGTGTACTGAAATGATAGACTAGAACACGATGACATCGGCAGGGGATCAGAGCTTTAGAACGTCATCATTCATGTGAGCCAAGCGCGAAATTTCAGCCTGTCTCTCCTCTGAATGCAGTTAGGAGTCTTCTAAACCTTTTGTGTGAATCCAGGAGGGAAAACTGTCTGGCAAATTCTGATAAGCATTGTGTCAAGAGCGAGCACATTTGTACTCTGCTATGAAGCCCAGGCCAGTTGCTGCTGGGTTGTCATGGCAACAGACACACACACCATTTACACATCAGCTTCTGAAATGAGCACAAAATAACAACGCCGTTTCGACAGGATGGGAGGCGAAGGGAAGAGCCGCATCGTCATGCAGCCTGGTGAAACACTGTTTACGACTCCACAGGGCTCTAGCAGGCATGCTGGCTCCTTACATTGTGTCATATTTTTAACCCAGTGGGAAATTCGTAAGATCCTCCTGGCTCTGCATAGACTGTGGGACAATTCAGTCACTTTTACCAAATCCTCATTTCCTTTCAAACCTTGTTTACTAACTGATGCCAAATAGTATTATAGTAATTGGGAAATAAAGGAAGTCCCTCTCCTGCTTATTCCTCCCAAAGTACATTTCTTTAGCTTTTCTTTCTTTCTTTCTTTTTGAGATGGAGTTTTGCCCTTTTGCTGTTGTTGCCCAGGCTGTCGGGCATCGGTGTGATCTCGACTCAGTGCAGCCTCTGCCTCCTGGGTTGAAATGATTCTCCTGCCTTAGTCTCCCAAGTAGGTGGGATTACAGGCATGCGCCTCCAGGCCCGGTTAATTTTATATTTTTAGTAGAGACGGGGTTTCTCCATGTTTGTCAGGCTGGTCCTGAACTCCCGACCTCAGGTGATCCACCCGCCTAAGCCTCCCAAAGTGTTGGGATTACAGGCGTGAGCCACTGTGCCCCGCCGCCTTTAGCTTTTCATGGAGGTTTTGTGGGGTACTCATAGAGGACGGAGGGGGGGGG
>NW_022437807.1:24155-24710 GCF_009761245.1 Sapajus apella
GGGGCCGGGAGACTTTCATGAGCCTATAGAAAATGAAGCCAATCATGGCTGGAAAGCCTTCCCTTAAAAATGCAGTTTATTTTTTGTTGCTTTTTTTTTTTTTTTTTTTCTGATACGGAGTCTCACTCTGTCACCCAGGCTAGAGTGCAATTACATGATATTGGCTCACTGCAACCTCCACCTCCGGGGTTCAAGCCATTATCCTGCCTCAGCCTCCTGAATAGCTGGGACGACAGGCATGTGCCATAACGCCTGGCTAATTTTTAATTTTTATTTATTTTTATTTTTTTTTTTGAGATGGAGTCTTGCTCTGTCACCAGGCTGGAGTGCAGTGGCGCAATCTTGGCTCACTGCACCCTCTGCCTCCTGGGTTCAAGTGATTCTTCCACCTCAGCCTCCTGAGTATCTGGGACTACAGGTGTCGGCCACCACGCCCGGCTAATTTTTTTGTATTTTTAGCAGAGACAGGGTTTCACCATGTTGGCCAGGATGGTCTCAATCTCTTGACCTCATGATCCGCCCGTCTTGGCCTCCCAAAGTGCTGGGATTACAGGC
>NW_022437808.1:0-24701 GCF_009761245.1 Sapajus apella
CCTTTTTCTTTTTTTAGTGACAGGGTCTCACTCTATTGTCCAGGCTGTAGTGCAGTGGTGCAATAATAGTTCACGGCAGCCTCGAACCCCTGGGCTAAAGGGATCCTCCTGCCTCAGCCTCCTGAGTATCTAGGACTAGAGGCATGTGCCACCATGCCCAGCTAATTTTTTAAAAATTGTTTGTAGAGATGGAGTCTTTCTCTGTTGCCCAGACTGGTCTCAGACTTCTGGCCTCAAGGGATCCTTCCTGGCCCAGCCTTTTAAAGTGTTGGAATTATACATGTGACTACTGCACCCAACGAACACCACATTTTCTTTATCCATTCATCTGTTGATGGACACTTAGGTTTATTCCATTTTGTGGCTATTGTGAATAATGCATCAATGAACATGAAAGTGCAGATATCTGTTTGAGATACTGATTTCATTTCCTATGGATACATATTCAGTAGTGAGATTGCTGGATCATGTGGTAGTTCTATTTTTAAGTTTTTGATGAACCTCCACGCTGTTCTCCATAATGGCTATACTAATTTACATTCCCACCAACAGTATATGAGAGTTTCTTTTTGTCTTTTTGGCAATAGCCATTCTAACAAGTTTGGGATGACATCTCATTGTGTTTTTAATTTACATTTCTCTGATGATTAGTAATGTTGACCATTTTTTTTCATATACCTATTGGCTATTTGTATGTTTTCTTTGAGAAATATCTATTCAGTAAAGTTGCAGGATGTAAAATCAACGTACAAAAATCAGTAACATTTCCATACACTGACAATGAAATATATGGAAAAAAAATCAAGAAAAATCTTATTTTCAATAGCTAAAAAAAAAAAAAAATTGAAATAAATTCAACCAAGGAAGTGAAAGAACTGTACACTGAAAACTAAAAAACATTGATGAAAGAAAGAAAAAATGACACAAATAAATGGAAAGATATCTCATGTTCGTGGATTAAAAGAATTCACATTGTTAAAATGTCCATGCTCAAAGCAATTGACAGATTCGATACAATCCCTATCAAAATTCCAATGACATTTTCACAGAAATAGAAAAACAAATCCTAACATTTATATAGAAAAACAAGAGACCCAGAACTACCAAAGCAATCTGAGCAAAAAGAACAAAGATGGAGACACCACACTGACTTTTGCATTAATTTTAATTTTTAAAAATATTGCATAAAAGTAGTATTTATCTTGGTTCTTAGGTTTTTTGGCACCACCTTATATTTTGCGCCTGAGGTAAGCACATCACTGGCCTCATTTAAGCCCCAGCCACTACATCTCCAGGGCATACAACAGCTTGTGTGCAACGGGTTTCTAGATGATGTGACCCTAGCTTCTGCTTTTTAACTTTTGGGACCTATAGCTACTCAATTGATGACTGCTTTTCCAGAGACTCTCTGGGTTGCTCACCCAACTTTTCTCCTTACCTTACTTAGCTCCTTTATGATAGGAAAAATGCCAAAAAAAAAAAAAATTCAGTTGAATGAGCCCTAACAACAATTTTGTGTGGGGAACTTTGAAATATGACTTAGAACTGCAAAATCCAGTTGTTTATTTTGAATCAAGTCAGAAGATTGTCATGCTCAAGGCAATATATGTAAAAAGCTCTTTGGAAGTTAAATTTGTTTTATTAGTATAGTGAGTGTTTTTATCTTCTCTAACCCATAGGCAACTGATGTATTTTTCTTTAGTCAGGTTGGGACAGGAGACATTTTCAGATAAATTACCTCTTGCTACACTCTGGAGACACTGTTCAAGCTGCTGCATAGGAACTTGCAAGAAAGGATATTTGGTAGATTCTTAAAGGGGACAGAAAATGAAAACCAAAAGAGTTGTTCCAGTACAGTAGCCATTTAGAGAAAGGGGTTGGGTGAAGTGGTTTTTACATTCCGGCCTTATATATCTTCTTCATCATGGGATTCAAATAGATTGGTAATTACTATGATAGAAATAAAAAATTAAAATCAGTGGGAAAATGTCAATTTTTCACTAAACAGCATTTTGAAATGTCTGATTAGCAGGCTTAAAATGTGGCTTTTCTACGGTACGCTTGTGTAGATATAAGGCAACCCACAGCCCAGCTGAGATTCTGTGCTCTTGTGTCTTCCCTCTGCTGTCAGACTACCAGCTCATTAGTATTTAAATTAGCTCATAAATATTTCCTGGAAATCCACAGTTGCTTAAGCTTCACCTCTATTCATCTCTTCACTCTCCTTCTTTAGTCTTACTTACGCCTTTGTTTCTTAGGCTGATACATTGCAGGAGGGTGGATCTCATTACATATTAATCTTACTGATATATGGTGATGAAAAAGGAAAGGAGGAAGTTCTGTTGGAAGATAAAGAGGAGAAATAGAGAAAGGATGTAGAATGAAATTTTACTCCATTTCCTTTGTACAAATAAAATTATCTAATGATGGACCAAGGAGTCTGTATAAAATAAGAACAGCCCAAAAGCATATGCCAAGGCAATTCGACCTGAATGAATGTTTCTTTCACATACTCTTTAAAAGCTTTGAAACACAGATGAAACATTTCATTGGGGGCAGGCCCTGGATGTTCCCACTGGGGAAATGGTTGCATGGTTACAAAACCTCTTCTGTTCAACATGAAAGCTGTAATTCTAATTATAAAATAACGATGACAGAGAGGGGCCAGTTCCATCCTGATATTCTGTACGTTCCTTAGCACTCTGCCAGAGTTCAACACTAATACCCACATACAATACCAACAGCCAAGTCTTTTAAATGAGGGTGAATAAAATTTAACCAATGACAATGAAAGAAAACAAATATATTTCATTGAATTTAAAGTTCCATTGATCAAAAGTGCCATTATTTTATATATATTTTCAAATACTACCAGTAAAACTAGGGCACATTATTGATCATAAGTACATCCTGATTTCAGAGATGTGAAAAAATGTGAGTCAGTGAAATATGTTAATTTTTAAAGCAGGGTATTCTGGAAAGAATAAAGATTATTTGGTGGCTATACGATTTGAAAAGATGTAAAAATGTGTTAATCTCTTTAGCAGGAGCATGTGCTCTAAGAAACAATCGCTTTTCTAATATCATACACCTGAGAGATACAAGAAGTATATAGAAGCAAAACTTTTGGGAAAGATCCTGACAGTTTGCACAGGCTGGGGACACTAAGGGTCCTTGTCATTAGCAGTCTCATGTCATTTGATCATGTGCTCCAAAGGTCTTCTAGAAATAAACTTCAGAATAAACACAGAGACCTGCCAGGCCCAGTCAATGAAGATATAATTTTAGGCTAAGAGGCACCCAGTCCTATTAAGTGCAGTCTAGACTATGTAGGCTGGCATTCAGGGCCCCACAAAATCTAATCTAAAAGTATTTTTTCAGTTGTTTCCTCTTTTGTTTTTCTGTATGTAATCGATATTTCTACCAAATTGAATTTCTGAATTTTCTAAAGCCCATAGTGTTTTACCTCAATCCCCTGTCTTTGTTTATATCACAGTTTCTCAACCTTGGCACTGTTGGTTTTTTGAGCTGGATAATTCTTTTTTTATGGGGCTGTCCTGTGCATTGTAGGATTTTTAGCAGCATCCCTAGCCACTAGATGCCGGTAGCATCTCCTCCCAGTTGTAACAATATGCTGTCAGACATTGTCAAATGTCCCTGGGGTTAAAGGACAAAATTACCACTGGTTGAGAACCACTGCATATAACCATGCTGGCATAGTGAAAGAATGCAGACTTTGGCATCAAATGTACATGAGATTGAACTCTAGCTTTCGGAGGGGAACATTTAAATTTTGGGGGCACTGTGCCCATTTCCCATTTTTAACAGTAACTTATTTTCCTTTGGGGGAACAATCTTTTTTGTTCCACTGTATGTAGACTTGATGAGACTCTAAGTCTTGGAAATCATGTCTTGCTCACCTTTCTCCAATGCGGAACTGAGCTCAGTTCATCTCACACTTTCTCCCAGCACTTCTACCATCTTGAGCAGAGTGGTGGCAAAAATGGGAAAAAAAAACTTTGGAGTGAATTGACTGCTAGGTGGGATGGTTGTGTCTATATCTACCCGATACTCTATGCTTGCATCTACCCTGACAACTGTCCTTTTTCTGACTTGGGTTCTAGATTCCCATTCTGCCTGTATCCCAGTATCCCTCCAATCAATGACCTTTTAGGCTAAATATGCCAGAATCGCTTTCTGTTACTTACCTGCAATGATACCTCTATTGACTAGCTTTGTATTTTGAACCAGTGTCTTCACATCTTCAAATCTATGTTTCCCTTCTGCAAATTGAAAATGAAAGCTATTTACCTTTCAAATGCAAAAGATGCTCTCCGCATAATCTCTTTAAAGTCTACCTATCCTTCATTAACCTAGGTTCTGTGCTAACCCCTGGAGATGAGTGAGACAAAACCTATGTTTTTATGAAGCTCACTTTCTTCCTGTGACAAAAGAAACAGGAGGACTCAGATAACAAAACAGAGCAACAACAACAGCAAGCAAAAAACACAGTACCAGCAGGCAGTGGGTCAAAAAACATTGGCTGAAACTGGCCTTTATCCTCAGTGCGCCTCCAAACCACTTTATTTTGCGCTTACTCCTTGCTAATGGCCTCCCTCCCTCCTTTTCAGTGCAGAATGCGGTGATGGGAGGGGAGAGAAGGTTCCTGTCAAGGAGCTTTATGTATTTATTATTCTATACCCCCAGCCTGGCCAAAGTTGCTGAAGTGTCTGAGATTCTGCGGTACTGCTCTGTTAGCAGCAGGAGCAAATAAAAGAATTCGGTGTCAGCATTTTCTGTTTCTCATCTGACAAACAAGGTCAGGTACTTCTTTGAACAATCCAGTTCCGATAACTGTGAAACAAAAAGAGACAAGGAGGGGAAGGTTTTCCAGAAAGGGTGGTGGTTAGGCACAAGGTGGGTTTAAGTTTTCAGCTTTTGTTGTGGGAGAGGAAAGCTCCCCTCATCCCAGGCTTCCCTTTTTCGGAATGGGGAAAAAGAATCCGGGGTGAAAGTCTCTTTTGTACTTCTTTGCTGCTTGCACTGAAGTGCCAGGTGCAGAACTTGGTTCCCAGGGAAATCAGAACATCATTGCCATCAAGGTTTATGACCATTGGTTCTGATTCTTACTATTTGTCAATGCCACTGAAGACTCTGAGCATTGAAGCAGATGAAAGAGAAAGTTGTACAAGTGGTTAGAAGAAATGGGTGCTTTGGAGGCCGGGGCTGAAGTGAGAAGCTTTGAGAGCTGAGGTTCAGGCTGTGAAGATCGTAAGGGTTCCTCTCTCTCTCTCCCAGCAATCTTCTTCCAAGTGAGCCCTTTACCTGCAAGGCAACTTACGTCCCCACACACCTCTCTGTGTACCTTCTGTCTTTAACTCCCCAGGGTAAATTTTTCAGCTTCTTTCTTTATAGCAAATCACACCATTAACGTCATCCTGGTGAATGAAACAAGAGAACAGTATTTATCAGAGAAAGCCCTGTGAGTTGAAATCCTAGGCCCCAGGACAAAACTAGCCGTGCTGGGCTGCCCCTCCTTTGGTAAGTAATTACGCACTACATATTCTGTTTTCTGTGGACTGGTTTTCTAAAAAAATGTTTGGAGGTTTTCTTGTTGTTGTTTGTTTGTTTTTGAGACAGAGTCTTGCTGTGTCACCCAGGCTGGAGTGTAGTGGCACAATCTCAGCTCACTTCAACCTCTGCCTCCCAGGTTCAAGCAATTCTGCTGCCTTAGCCTCCTAAGTAGCTGGGACTACAGGCGTGCACCACCATGGCTAGCTAATTTTTGTATTTTTAGTAGAGACACGGTTTTACCATGTTGGCCAGGCAGATCTCAAACTCCTGACCTCAAGTGATCCACCTGCCTCAGCCTCCCACAGTGCTGGGACTACAGGCATGAGCCACTGCGCCCACTCTCTTTAAAATGTTTAATGAAACATTGAAAGCCTTTTCTGGGCAGAGAAAAGTGTGACATCAGTACAGATGCCCAGATTTTCTGTTGGATATCTTTATCTGGATGCCCCACAATACCCTCAAAATTAACATGTCTTCAGACAATCTCATAACCTTCACCCACAAACTTACCTTTTTCCTGTTCCCACTCTCTTACTGAGTGGCACCATCATCCACATAATTGCCTATCCAGACACTTGGGAGTCATCTTAACTGCTAACTGCACCCTCTTTTACACACCCCGCCTGTCTTAACATTAACAAAGCCTGCATCTTCTCAAAACTATCATCTGCTTTTTTCCCCTGCCACTCTCTTATCCAGCACTCTATTGTCTTGGGAGTTCCAGTAAGGGTAAAGACAGTCAGCCCCAAATAATATAAGTAAACTCAAAGTCACTTTCTATAATAAATACCTCATCTCCAATGCTTGTCCCCGCCCGAAGGTGAGCACTGACTATTGCTAGGAGTTTGATGTGTAGCCTTCTATTACGTTTCTATGCATTTTCAGATATATCCCTGTACATACAAAAATATATGATTCACATAAATGTTCCATGTAAAATATCACACATTTAAAAATTTTGCCCAGCAACTATCTCGACGGTATTTCCATGTTGGTATAAATAAATCTGTAGAGTATTCCAGGGTAGAGGACATCTGTTCTCTTGCCAGAACCTTGATTTTTCCCTTGGGAAATCACCTCCCACACTGTTTGTTCATGTGGCTCAACCACCTTACCTCTTCCCTTCAGGAGAGGGACTATGATCCACATGAGGCCAGTCCGTCACAGAATGGTCTAGGCATTGGATGAGTGCCCCAATCTGAGCCAGTGAAGGTCACTGCTGAGACGTTTTGCAGGTTTCTAGGCTGCAGGCATCCCAGGCTTCCTGTTGCTCTCCTGTCTACAACCTGTGGTCTGGAAAGTTCCGGGAGCCACTATTATCACTTGCAGCAATCTTCTTCAGTGAGTTCCCCAGGACTTGATTTCATCTTGTAATCTGATTCCGTTTGTCTCCCATATTTTATGAATTTTTTATAATTTCTGGCTTACAGAGGACAAACATTATTTTCTGCTTTCCTGGTCTGTTTTAGATTTTCAAAAATAACTCTGTCACTTCTGTTATATGATGTCATTGCTTGTAATTATCTATTTACTTATCTGTCTCCAGACTGGACTCTTTACAGACAAGCAATAACTAATTATCTGTCTGATTGGCATTTGGTAGTTGCTCAGAAATAGTTTATTGCATTACTAACTAAATTAAATAGTTGACCTTGAATTCACCTCCTCTGGATGGTTTAAGAGACTCTAACGCTTTTTAAAGTACAAAGTTTTTATATTACCTCATAATGGATTACTGTTCAGAAAATATTTACTCCCCCTACCAGAATTCTATGAAAGAAATATATTTCTCCTTCCTTGATGTCAACTTTGGCCATGAGACTCTCTTGGGTCAGTGGGATGTTAGCGACAAGATGTTAGTGAAGACTCAGCATGTGTCTGCGGGTCAGGTTTGCCATCTCACACAACTGCTTTTTTTCAGTGAGAAGAACTTTCCTCAGGTAGATGTGGATTCAGGGAGGATGAGAGGCATGTGGAACAGATTTGGACCCAACCAATAGCTGAAAGCCAAGTTCAGACTAAATAAACTGAACTAAAGTTTATCTGCACGTGAGTGAGTGACGAGAAGATGCTTATTTTCTGCCACTGAGATTTTGGGGGGTTGGGGAGACATCATGACACAATATTACTATGGCAATACCAACTGAAGCACACCTAAATCAGAATCGCCTAGAGTGCTTGTTATGAATGAGGTTTCTGAGCCCCACTCTAGACCTAGTAAGTGATCATCTCTGGAGTGTTTTTAGAAATTTACATTTTAGCAAGACCACCAGAAAATGTTTATGCTCACTGCTGGGCTACAGACAATATTTATCAGCATGCTATTTTCAGTGACAAAGAAAGAGCAGTAGGTTAGCACCCAGAGAGCTGCTACATTTACCTACAAAAAACTTCTGAGAGATGTAGTGATGTGAAAAGGACAGGAAACAACGTTTTCTCACCAGATCATTTAATTAAACGAGTAGAAATTGAGAAACATAAAGGCACCTTGAGGTGATTTATAAACATGGTGTTGCTCAAAAAGCTATCGTTTCACATAGGTACACAGTTGACATCGTTTACTTAAATTTGAATACATTAAAACTAATCAGTCTATAGAATATCAATGGCAACACAATATTCATTAATTGAACATGTATTTAGTAAGTGATTACTAAATACTAGGAATTCTGGAGAACACTGGAAAAATCAAATATGCCTAAGGTAGTCTCTGTCTAGTCTGTTTTCTGCTGCTATAACAGAATACCACAGATTGGGTAATTTATAAATGATGGAAGTTTATTTGGCTCATGGTTCTGGAGACTGGGAAGTTCAAGAACATGACACTGTCATCTGGTGAGAGTCATCTCATGCACAAAGAATAAAAGGGCAAGTGAGTGCAAGAGACAGATAAAAATTTATGGTCAAACTTATCTTTTCATCACAAGCTCACTCCTATGAAAACTAACCCACTCCCATGACAATAATATTAATCCATTCATAAGGGCAGAGCCCTGGTGACCTAATAGCCTTTTAAAGGCCACACCTCCCAATACTTTTATATTGGCAGTTAAATTTCAGCATGAGTTTTGGAGGGGACATTCAAGCCATAGACATATTTTTACCCAAAGAATTTCCAGTCTATCTATTCATGATCCCTCTGTGAGCAAGTGTGGTTGTTTAGGAGTTTCAAAGAAAATAGGTTACGCCATTATGCCATTCTTGCCTTCTAAATGCTTGCATGGAATTACTTTATCACCTTTCTGATCATTTGTTCTCTTTGGAACCTACCTTGATTCTTGTCTTATGGAGAGAATTATTTAAAGTAGATGGCAAGACAAAATTATTTCTCCCTTTAGCTCTGAATTCACCTAAGCAACGCTTCTATCAGAATGCCTCCTAAGTGTACTGCATCCTGCAGGAAATTTCACCACTCAGCTCCCATGTAGGAGGCTAGGGCTACTAAACTCAGGTTCTACAGTTTAATTCTGGGCACAAGCATAGCTGATGAACAAGAAACATTGCAGTGGAGCACTGTTATAATCACCCTTTCGGATCATGGAGTCCATGTCTTGAGAAAGCATTATCAGAAGCAGACAAAATAAGAAGATTGAAATTTGTAGGGAATCTTACTCTGTGATTAATATGCTATAGAAAAAAGTATTGATTTGTGGTTTGTTCATCTGACGTTTATCTGCTAACCTCAGAAGATAGTTTACTGAAGTAACCTTGGAATACTGACAATAGAAAACACCTAATGTACTTCCCTTTTTTCTAACAATATAACATCATGTACCTAGTGATAGAGGCAGGAAGCACACAAATGCCTTGGCAGATAGGGGCAGATCCCCAGTGAAACCCCACCTCTAAGCCAAAGACATATTAAAGCCTGAAAGCCAACCTACAAGTCAAATCCACAGACCAGATTGAGAACCTGTCTCTCCATTTGGTGTGCTTTCCTCTGATTGATCCCCACCCTTCACATATTTCACATATAGTTACCCTTTCCTAACTGTTTTTTTTACATGTCATGTTCACTTTTGAGTGGTGTCTTTATTTTAACCTTTTTTTTTTGGATACTCACTAACCAATCAGCATGCACTGCCCTATTCGGAGCTCATAAAAGTCCTGGACTCAGCCACATAGGGAGAGAAAAACCACCTGACTGCAGGTGGTTGACCAGTCTCACGCCCCTTCTCCAATGAGAGCTGTTTCATCACTCAATAAAGTTATTCTCTACCTCCTTGCAGTTTAATTGTCAATATATCCTCATTCTTCTTGGACACAGGACAAGAGGTCAGGACCCACCAAATATGGGTACAAAGAAGGCTGTAACAGTGTTGGGGCTGAGCCAGCCTCAGAGCCACAGGCCAGAGCAGGGCAACAGGACTGACATGGCTGTTAACATGCCACCATCCACCTGGGCAGGGTCATTCCCAGCAAGAGGTCTCCAGCTGGCAGAACGACAAAGAAGAATCCTGTGTCACTAGCAAATTTCCCTGTGATATATTTCACATTACTCATCTAAACCAAGGCTTTGTCCTGTGGGGCTTAACTTCTTTAAAAAAAACAAAACAAAACAAAACCAAAAAAACAGCTAGACTCATATCATAATGATGTCATCCTTACATAAAATTATAGAAGAGCCCTTGTTTTCTGAGCTTTCAGAGACAGTACTTCCTAACATTCCAATTGTCTTCCACCAAGGTTTGAGGCAGACATTCTTTTCCCAACTACATGTTTTACGATGATTTAAAAAAAAAAAATGAATCCTGGGTTAGCCATGGTGGCTCACGCCTGTAATTCTAGCACTTTGGGAGGCCAAGCTGGCAGATCAGGAGTTCAAAATCAGCCTGGCCAACATGGTGAAATGCTGTCTCTACTAAAAACCCCAAAATTAGGCAGGTGTGGTGGTGGGTGCCTGTAGTCACAGCTACAAGGGAGGCTGAGGCAGGAGAATCGCTTGAAGCTAAGAGGCAGAGGTTTCAGTGAGCCAAGATTTCACCACTGCACTCCAACCTGGGCAACAGAACAAGACTCTGTCTCAAAAAAAAAAAAGAAAAGAAAAGAA
The DNA here is from genome assembly GCF_009761245.1 of Sapajus apella. Lineage (NCBI taxonomy): Eukaryota > Metazoa > Chordata > Mammalia > Primates > Cebidae > Sapajus > Sapajus apella. Next base: position 10,625 of record NW_022437808.1, read on the forward strand.
TCCCACAATAATAACCAGAAGTTGTATTGTTTTATATTTTCTTTATGGTATAGTAATACTACTAGAGTTATCTCTCTTTTGAATATTATCATTAATTCCATTTTTTTTTCAAGTCATGTTGAAATAATCAATTCAGTTAAACAGTCCCATATAGACTCCAATAGGGCTTGATTTTTTAAATGTAATTTAAATTCAGTTACAAAGTGTTTCATTGAAATAGCATTTACTGGTTTGTGGTTTAAAAAGTTCCTTCTTGGTGACAGCTTAGAAGCCAACTTCACTGGAAATAGCAGATTGTACTGGTTTCCTTTAGATATTTACAATACTTCATCAAACCAGATAATTTAATTGCTGTAAAGGGTACTCTAGAGATTATCCAATCCAGCCCCATCATTCTGTAAATGAGGAGAATGAGGTTTACAAGAGAGAAGTGGCAGCTAAACTACAGTTACACAAGTAGTCAAGAGGCAGAAGTGAGGCTAGCAACCACTTTCCTCCTCCTGATCCACTCACCATTTTATTTCTAAATATTACTACAGCACTTTCATTGCTTCCAGTGTGAGCCAATTTTTAATAGTAGATAATCTGGAGAATATAAACTTAAAATACTCATGTTATTGTTTTACACTTTTCCCCTTGAAGTACTAATAAATCCAAGACCTCTTTCTTGATGACTCCAACTTTTTCCCCCTTGGCAGTCATTACTTAAAATGGAACCACTAATGACTTAGAAAAACTTTGAGGATCTCCGCATTGTTAGCCTTATCCAGACAAAGCTTCCATTCAAATAAAAACAGTGCTGTGGAGGTGGTCTGAGAGAGACTTGGAGCACTAATCTCACTGTGTTTGAACACACTATTGAGTACATAATATCCAGCCATGACCCCAAATCCATTCTCTGCCTTAGCCACTATGAAATAGTTTCACACAATTTACTCAAGTGAAATTCTTTGAACAGTTGTTAGGGCAGGAAACTCAACACCCCAAAATAGTGACAACAGAGGTGGTGGTATAACAGCTGGGGGTCACAGGCTTACGGTGGTGCAGGTCCAGCTCTCAAGTTACCGTCTGATTTGGGTCCAGCAGCAAAGGCCTAGAACAGTAAATACCCGATTTAGTGTGAAACTGGGAAACATCCTTTGCCCAGCCTAAACAGTATTAATGGAACCAAATGACTCCTGAGTCTTCCTGTCTGCTAGATTCTTCTGTCATGAATGTCTTTCCCCTGCCAGTGGAGAATTAAGAGCAAGAGCACTACTGACAAGCAGGGCGCTGGATCGCACACAGCAAGTGGGTATGGAAAGTGGGGAAGAGGTTGGTAGAGAACAGAGAAGGGAGGTAGGGAGGGTGTGGGGTCCAGGTGCTAAAGGCAATCCCATTTTCCCCCGTCCTCGTGACCTCAGGTTTCTAATGCAGCCATTCAGGACTTCTGGTTGCAGCTTCAGCGTCTAAAGGAGCCCTGCTTGGAGATTATCTTGACATGAGGCAGAGCCGGAAATTGAAGGGGGAGAGAGGGTTCTTACTGTGTCTTTTGGCAGCAGGACTGATGAGCCAGAGGTAGAGGTAGTAATTTTGTGGGAGAGACTTAAGATAAGTGTGTGTTTTCCCACGTCTTTTACAAATTTTCAGTTCAGGCATGTGAAAAGTTGGGTTGGCCCTTAACATTTCTTGTGGCCTTGAATTCTATAGTCTTGTTCGGTTACATCTCACTGGAAATTTAGTTCAATGTCTTTTTCTTCTATCATAACTCAGATTTTCTTAGTCACAATGTATTCATTCACTTATTTATTCATTTAATAAATAATTATTGCTATGTACCGGCACTTCCTGGGTGCTAGATATGTGGTGGTGATTACAGCTGCCTTTGGAAAGTGTACAATCCCATGGGGGAAGTGCACAATTAAACAAGTCATGACAATAAAGTGTATTAAGTGTTACGATAAGCAAAGTAAAGGAATGAAAAGCTGAAACACCAATCTTGTCTACTTCTTCACTTTGTAAATTGGGAATGATTAAAAGAAAAATCTACTCTGGGTGGCTGGCGTGAAAACCAGCTGATATCATGTGGTTAAAATCCTTTGTAAAGCGTAGTGACTCTTAGTTGTACCTCCTAGTCAAATGCCTTATTTAAATAATTTAAATGTTGCAGAGAAAGACTTAGAAGACCATCCCTCTTATTTTGAGAGCCCAGACTCTGATTCCACAGATACCAGAGGCCACCCAGGGATAAAAAGTTGAACAGTTGATCCAAGTGCTGAACAAAGACGCTGTACTGTGAATGGGTTAGTCTCCATGAAAGCCCTGACCCACGATGTAGCTGTGTTCCAGAACAGACCATAAGCTCACAGGCAAGAGACAGCCAAGTGCAAGGGACAACAAGGGCAATCAATGTCCTACAGGTCTCAGCTCACCAGGAACCTGCCAGACTCACCTGCACTCTCCTGGCTTCCTACCTTGCTTTACTCAGCACTTCTCACAGTTGTAATCTCTTATTTGTGTGGTCATTTTCATCAGTCTCTCTCTCCCCTAGTAGATAGCATGCTCTACTAGGACAGGGCCCAGGGCTATTTTGTTCACTACCGTACACTGCAGCCCCAGCCCAGCACTGTCAAATAATGGTGCTCAACTGATACTGCCTGAATGAATAACAAAATGCATGCTACTTACTTTGACTTATACCACTCGGGAAGTACAATTTTCTCTCTGAGCAACAGTTTCCACTTGATCTCTCTCAATAATGAAGTTCCTACAAGTCTATTTCTGAGAGACAGGACAAGTAGGCTGAGGCGGTCACCCGGAAGTGAAAGCTCAGGTCGAAAGGTATCAGGGTAGTCACCTGGGGTCCCTTTCAGGTGCCTAGAGCAGAAGCTTCTAGAATCTTGCAGCCCACCTCAGGCTAGGAAACATTGTCAAAAATGAGGGAGAAACAGCCTTTTAAAAATTAGGCAGCCTGGGGAGGCAGCTGAGCTCAACTCCCTTAGACGGCGAGGTCCTTTCTCTTGGGCATCTTGCCAAAATCTCTGGTATGTCCTACAAGGAAATAGTAAATACTATCTCTTGGCTTCAGGTGTCTGTTTTTATGCCCTACTAGTGGGCAGTAGTTTTTTATTTTGTGTTCTTGGAATAGAGTCTCGCTCCATGGCCCAGGCTGGAGTGCTATAGCACAATCTCAGCTCACTGCAGCCTCCACCTCCGGAGCTCAAGCAATCCTCCCACCTCAGCCTCCTGAGTAGCAGGGACTACAGGTGCATGCTACCACACCTGACTAATTTTTAAATTTTTTGTAGAGATAAGATCTCACTATATTGCCCAGGCTGGACTCGAACTCCTGGGCTCAAGCAATCTTCCTGCCTCGGCCTCCCAAAGCATTGGGATTACAGGCATGATGAGCCATCACACCTGGCCTGTGGACAGTAGTTTTAATGGGAAGGGAGAAAATGGAATTTGTTTCGAGTATGTGTGTTTTTACTTTGCTGTCTGCTGACTTCCACAGAGGCTGTAAATTTTGAAATCTAAACACAAGAAGCCTCTGTCAAGAGGCAATGACCTAACATTTTGGGCATCACTCCACATCCGCATGAAGAATACCCTTGGCAAAGAGCAGTTTTAGCATATTCGTGATAAAAATAACAAGCATTCTCCTAATTTTCAACTAAATATAACTCCTAATGGCTAAAGCACAGTAAGCTAACCAAATTTTTTGACCTCCAAAAATATCAGTTTGAAAAGCAATATTATCAGTATTAACTATGGCATAAGATATTCTGGACTGCTGCACAATTACTTGTTTTTAACATTATCTTAGAATTCTGAGTATTTCCATCTTTCCCATTGTGGAGTGAAGGGAGAATGAAATAAATGGGATTTACTTTACACATTTTTTTTCTATAACAAACTATACATTGTGTATGTGGTGAAAAAGAAATGCCAAAATAGTCTTCAATCTAGAGACAGAGCCAGGCTTAGTGGCTCACACCTGTAATCCTAGCTCTTTGGGAGGCTGACGTGGGTGGATCACTTAAGCCTAGACTTCAAAGCCATCCTAGGCAACATGGCGAAACTTCTTCTCTTAAAAAAAAAAAAAAAAGTTGGGCATAGTGGCATTCACCTGTAGCTACTTGGGAGACTAAGGTGGGAGGATCATCTGAGCCCTGGAAGGTCGAGGCTGCAGTGAGCAGTGATGGTGCCACTGCATTCCAGCCTGGGCAACAGAGTGAGACCCTGTCTCAAAAAATAAAATAAAATAAACAGAGAATGTGTCTAATAAGCAATGAAGAATATTGCAGCCTTTTGGTTCAGGTAAATAAATCTTCTAGGGGTACACAGAAGGATGGAGGGAAATTGAGGTTACACAACTGGTTCCCAGATGCTTTTGCCAAGCTGGGGCATATGAGTGGACTTGCTGACAAATGAACCCTTCAGTAGACAATTGCAAAGAAAATCTGTTACTGACGAGAGATACAGTGTAGCGAACAGGACATTGTGCCAGAAGAAACGGGTTAAAATTTGAACAAGCAGGGGAAGGAGAGGAGAGTTTAAAGGCAAAAACTGTGCCCATTATGGTTCTCTGTCAGACTTTTTCTAATGAGACACTAAGATGACTATCTTGTCTGCAAGTTTTATTAAATCAAGAATATCAGAATCAACTTCACTTTTTATCTGATAGAGGCAATTCATCAAATCTCTGTCCTACACATCTTAACCAGAAGGCAGACTAGGTCAGGCCCCTATTATGCTATTTTAAGCCCCATGAATTTTTCCTTCATAGCACTAAATAGGGGTTATAATTTGAAATTTATGTATGAGGCTATTTGATGAAGGTCACTCACCCCTCCCCCTCCCCGGTAAACTACAGGTTAAGTACCTCCTATCTGTAATGTTTAGGACCAGGAGTGTTTCAGATTTCAGATATTTTTGGATTTTGGAATATTTCCATATAGATAAAATGAGATATCTTGGAGATGGGGCCCAAGTCTAAACAAAAATCATGTATGTTTCACATGCGCCTTATACACATAAGCTGAAGGTAATTTTACACAATATTTTAAGTAATTTTGTACATAAAACAAAGTTTTGGGCCGGGCACAGTGGCTCACGCTTGTAATCCCAGCACTTTGGGAGGCCGAGGCGGGCGGATCACAAGGTCAAGAGAGTGAGACCATCCTGGCCAATATGGTGAAACCCCGTCTCTACTAAAAAAAATGCAAATATCGGCTGGGCATGGTGGCACACGCCTGTAGTCCCAGCTACTCAGAAGGCTGAGGCAGGAGAATTACTTGAACCCGGGAGGTGGAGTTTGCAGTGAGCCGAGATCACGCCACTGCACTCCAGCCTGGCGCCTGATGACAGGGCAAGACTCTCTCAAAAACAAAAACAAACAAACAAAAAAAAACACAAAGTTTTGGCTATGTTTTGAGTATGACCCACCACATGAGGTTAGGTATGATATTTTCTACTTGTGGCTCATGTTGGTGCTTTAAAAATTTCAGATTTTGGAGCATTTTGGATTTTGGATTTTCAGATTAGGGATGTTCAACCTGTAAAAGCACCCCAGAGGCAAAGGTGTGTCTTCTGTTTTTGTAAGCCATTAGTTTTCAGTGTCTAGCACGAGGCTGGACAAGTTGCCTGACATGTGAGAGACACTTATTTAGTCACTAAATGAATGAATGTAGTTTAACTGTCCTTCCCTTTTTTCTCTTCATCTTCCTTTCCTAGTCATTATTTTCTGGTTTTCCTCTACTTTATTTTATTTCATTTCATTTTCAGATCAAAACTATAATTCATCTTAACTCTTCTACGCAATAGGTTATTTTCATCAACAGCCCTGCATATCACTAGGCGTAGCCTCCTATGCCTCCAAACTACCGTGTCTCTAACCCATAAAACAAAGATTGGGAATGTTAGCGATCGTTAAACTAATAATCTCCTGGAAGCATCAGAATATAGTGCTGTGATTAAAAGTGCACACACCAGAGCAGGATTTGAACTGCACTTAGGTAACTTACTAATTGTGTACGCTTACACACGTTGCTTAACCTCTCCAAGTGTTAGCTTCCTCAACTATAAAATGCTGATAATAACAAAACCAACCACCTCAGCCAGATAGAGTGGCTCCCACCTGTAATCCCAATGCTTTAGGAGGCCAAGGCCAGAGGATGGCTTAAGGTCAGAAGTTTGAGACCAGCCTGGGCAACATAGCCTGACCCTGTCTCTACAAAAAATAAAATAAAAATTAGCCAGGTGTGGTGGTGCACATCTGTAGTCCTAACTACTGGGGAGGCTGAGGCAGGAGGATTGCTTGAGGCCAGGAGTTTAAGACCATCCTGGGTAACACAGCGAGACCCTGTCTCTACCAAAAAATAAATAAATAAATAAATAAAATAAAAATATCTGGGCCTGGTAGTGCACACTTGTAGTCTCAGCTACTCAGGAGGCTGCGGCAGGCGGGCCACTTGAGCCCCTGAGTTCAAGGCTGTGGTGAGCTAGGACCCTGCCACTGCACTCACCTGGGCAACAGAGTGAGACTCTGTCTCCAAAGAAAACAAAAGAAGAGAAAAGAATGGAAAGGAAGAGAAAGCACCTCAAAGGTGTATTATAATGACAAAATAATTTCTATAATTGAAGCACTTCATAGAGTGTTTGTTACATGGAAAACATTATAAAGTATCAACTATTATTATCTCAATGACCACAAATCCTAAATGTGTATTCTGTTACTCATTCTTGCAACTGGTCCACAATTTATACCCCCAAAGTGGGCAAATGACTCAACATTAGACCCTTGTCCTCTGCCATCACTGCTTATTGGCAGTCTCCTTCCCCAGCTGTCCGTGCTACAGGAGTGTCTGTTCTGGATTAGGGGATGGGGAAGCAATGGAGGGCAGTGTAGGAGAAGGGGGAACAACCCAGTCAAAATCAGAGCTCAGTGACCAATTGTTATTCCAGGACAGAAATTTCTTCTTGGCCTTCAAGCCATTATGGCCTAAGGCATTCCCTTGAATCTCCAGGGAGGCAACCTGTGTCTACAAAACACAGCATTCTTCTTAGAGCTCTACTTTATTAGAGCTGCCTCTCCCAAAACTAGCAGGAGTTGAATGTGGTGGAATGCCTGTGTCACTAGGAAAAAGGAATGCTTTAAAACCTTTCTTCAAGCATTCCAATCTTTCTCTCCAAATAGGAGAGATGAGATTTCTGCAACATGCAGCTCACAACAGAACTGATGGAGCCTGTGTCGCGAGAAGAGGTCAGCAGCTGCCAGGAGCAGCTCTCAGGCTACAGTCGCTGCACCCACCAGCTGCTGCCTGGAAGAGAGTTTCTCCAGGAGAAATGGGAAAGGGCAGATGCACTGTTTTGCATTTTTTTCAGACAACCAAAGAAATTGGAATGACAGAGTTCCCTGCCTGGGGAAAACAGCTCTTTGCAACCCAACTTATAGACTTGGGAGTGTGGGGGAGGGTGGAGGAGTCATCCTCACACACTCTGTCAGTGCAAAATGTGGGGAGAAGTAGGAAAGAAGCAGAACTCCAGCACATCTTCAAATGGACGGCCCCTGAAACTGAACAGACAGTTCGCAAAGCCACACTACAACTTTCTGGGCGAGGGTCTGTGGTTGCAAAGATGGAAACTGATTTGTTAAGGACCTCAGGAGGTGAACTGAAACCAGAAAGTAGAAGAAATGCTGGGAGAGGGTGAATGAGGCTGGAGATGGCCTATATACATAATTGTACAGGGATGAGAAAGCTCATTGGTATGTTGTACTTTTTGCCATTTTAGGTCACATTCAGGGGCTGCTGCAGACAGGGCTGCGCCCAGAAAGCAACAACTAAAGGGGCAGGGGCGACCTGAAGCTGTGTGCTTAGGCTCACAAGCCTGAGAGCACGAAAGTTTTGCAGATCATTCTTTTATATGCTGTGTAGAGTCAAACAAAATAACAGGATCTCCTTTTTTATTACTGAGCCTCTCAGTAAGAACTTGATATTTCCTTACGGTCAACTCAAAATTTCCCGGTTTGCGGGAAATGAGTAATGGGGTTGAGGACATTCCACCAAATACGGCACCTCAGCATCTGAGAAAAAGCAGCAGCAGTGAAGTCCCTCTGAACTTCTCACACCCTTTTCCCCTGAAGCTGCTCATAAACTTAGGGGACATTTTCCAACCTTACCCTGAAGCAGATCCTAAGACCCGCACTTTAGAGATGTTCTCACTATATCCAGAGGAAAGGAGTATCCTTATCTCCAAACACAAAAAGTCACAGAGAAGAATCTAAACAAACAGGCCTTGCTAGGTTTCCCTTGGTTTATGACCATTAGATCACACTGTTTTGCTCAATCATATTTCTCCACAACTGTCTGCTCTTCAATAAACCAAAGATTTATATGTATATATTTAACTGTTTCTTTGGGTTTTCATTTCCTTATGAAGACTCATGTCACGTAAAGCCTACGTTAACTAAATGTGTCTAATTTTCTCTGTTAATCTGTCTATGTAATAGGGACTTCATCCAAGAACGTAGGGTGGGGGAGAGGAAGATGCCTTTTCTCCCCTACATGGCAAAGAGGAGAGGGTTTGTTATCACTGTCCTTCCTACCGCATTTCTCTCTGGGGGGGCCTGAGTTCAAAACACTTACATAGTTGTTACCTCTGAAATTAGTTTGAATTTTAATTTCTTACTGATGTAAATGTTTTGAAAGTTTCCATTTACATAAGTCTTTTTAACTGGTGGAATATCTAGTGAGGTTTGCAGGGGGGATCTAATTGAGAACATTTTCTTAATGATTACGCCACTTCAGAAGAAAGAGAATATACTTAAAACACTAAAAAACTAAATGTTGGATTTGTTTTTCCAATGCTGCAAAATAATTAGGACTATAAAACAAACAAACAAAATCTTGGAGAGGGCCCTTTCCTCTTTATTTAAATGAAAAAATAAATCAAGTTCCCAAAGCAACAGAAGCTTAGATTTTTATGGGACATCAGGGTGCCACTAATGTACGCTAACACTATTGTTATACTCCAATACTACTTACTGCTGATACTTGACACTGTTGTCAATACTATTGTCAGTTACTATTATTTTTGTTCAAATATTTTAAGCCACACATTTATTTTAGCAACCATATGCATTTAGGGCCTCTAGATCTTCTAGGCCAACGCTCTCTCAAGCACAGACTTGAATCCAGACAGTCTGGCTCCAGGACCCAAGCTGTTAATAAACGTACTGTGCTGCCTCTCTGTGTCTTCCATGAACAGCTAAATCTGAAAAGTCAGGTAACACTTTACAGCCAGAGAAACTGAGAGCAGAGGCCTTTGTCCCTGTGACTGCACAGCAGGTACTGGCTGAGTGGAACTGGAAACCAGGTCTCCCAATTCTCAGGCCTTACTCATTCCACTATCCCTTGGTGACATGCCAATGCTTTCAGAATGTTATCCCCTTGAATTCCTGGGACATTCTGAACACTTAGACATGGATAGAGTCTACATTGAATAGCAGTTTAGGAGACTCAGAGACATGGGGCAATGAATAAATTTATTTCTCAGGGTCTTTCTAACACTCAGATTCTGCATTAGTAGATACTGTAGTTAAAGCAGATGTTACCACAGAACACCTTTAATGTAAAAATGTGCTTTTTGAGTTGCAAGTTTAGAGAAAAATTACACCAAATTTTATTCAATGTTACCGTTCATTTTTGGCTATTACTCCAAAGAAAAATGTATCACGTCATGAGCTGAAAGTTTAAACTAAAGAAAGTATATCAGACTCAATCCTACACAGCTATTCACTTACCATAGAGAAAGTGGCACAAAACCAATGTCCTCCCCAGCTTGAGAACTGCCCAGCTGCACTCTATATCTGAAACGATTGTCCAAAGTGCCGAGCAGCTCTCGAGAGCTGTGAGGAAAACTATTTTCAAGCACCCCCTTAGTTTAAATAGTTCAAGAATCTCCCTCAGATCTCTACACACCCATCCTCCCTGCCCCACTTGATAACAAATGCCTTAGATTAAAAGCCAGAAGGCTCCTTAGAACTATCTAGCCCAACCTTTCACCATCAAAAGGCCTCACATTGCCTAGTGCTTTATAGTCTTCCAATCACTTTGCCACTTATAAGTTCCTTTGATTCCCATGACCACTCTATGAAAGCAGGTACTGGGTCTTCACAATTTTTGTATCCCCTTCAACTAGACAGAGTCTGAGCTTCACTAAAAGCTCTATAAACATTTGTCAAATCCTTCCCTGTTCTTATGGTGTCCTAAAACTTCCTCCACGATTGTCCCAATTAATGCTCAGAAAGCCTGAGATCTCTCAGGAGCTAGGCAGGCTTGATGAAGAATAAGGCCCCCTGCTTGTGCTGCCAAAGATGGACTTGAGACAGGTTTCTGGGCTACGTATTTAGGCTTACAGCTTTTTTCTTTCATTCATTAGCTGTGGACCTACTGTTTGCCAGATATAATGCCAGGCATTGGATGTTCAGAGGTGAACATAACAGACAGAGTTACAGACGCATGCGGACGACAGACATAACATGTAACACAAAAATATATAATCACAAATCTTGGCAGATGCTCTGCAGGTACTGTTTTGGAGACCACCAAGGGAGATATAATTTAGATTGGAGATCAGGGAAGGTGTCTCTGAGGAAATGATATTTAAGCTGAGATCTAAAAGATGGAAAGACTCCAGCTATTCATAGAGTCAGGAGGAAGAGAAGTCCATGGAAGCCAATGGAACAGCATGTATGAAGCCACTAACACAAGAAAGAGCTTGGAGTAACCTCTCAGAGCGGCTCCTCAGCCTGCCTCTGTTTTCAGCCACAGCTGTGATGAATAGTTCCCTTAAAGCCCAAACTCACCTCCAGCTGACAGCCACCAACCTCGAGCATCTGAGCTTTTTTCTACCATCTCTGATAGTGCCACAGGGCAGCTTGTGCTATGCCCCCTCTCAATTGTCAGGGACAGGAGCTGGGAGACAATGGCCCAGTCTCCTGTCCTTTAGCTTTACATCTCTGGATGGTATTCTGTATACCTTTTGGGAGACCTCAGCAGAATAGAGCCTTATTGCCCAAAACAGCAATCTCAAAAAATGCACTTGTTTTGGTCTTTTCCTTTTCTTTCCACTCTTCTCATGCCCTCACTCCTTCCAAATCACCGCCTGCCTTGCCCCAAGCCACTTCCAGGGAACTCAATCAAGAATGTGCACATATTAGAGAAACTGAAGAAAGATCTGAAAGGAGGTGAGCAAGGAGGAACGTAAAGCAAGATGGGTTTGAACTTGTAGGAATAGGCAGACAATGCACTGGCAGGCCATAATGAGAATGTTATGCTACATGCTTCATGGTGGAGCCTCGGCAAACATGCAAAGCATGAGTCCAGGCCACAGAAGATGGAGGCTTGTACTGTGATATTAACAGAGGTGATGAAATGGGCAGGTTGGGATGTACTTTAAAAGCAGAATGGGACTGGGCACAGTGGTTCATGCCTGTACTCTCAGCACTTTGGGAGGTCGAGGTGGGTAGATCACCTGAGGTTAGGAACTCGAGAACAGCCTGACCAGCATGGTGAAACAATGTCTCTACTAAAAGTACAAAAATTAGCTGGGTGTGGTAGTGGGCACCTGTAATCCCAGCCACCTGGGAGGCAGAGGCAGGAGAATCACCTGAACCTGGGAGGTGGAGGTTGCAGTGAGCCAAGATTATGCCACTTCACTCCAGCCTCGGCAACAGAGCAAAACTTCAGCTCAACAACAAAAAAAAGTAGTGTGGTCTGTACTTGCTAATGGATTGGGTGAAGCAAAGGAAGGGGTCATGGATGATCTTGCTTGAGCAGCTGAGTAGGTGGTGACAGCATTGGTGATAGCGTCTAACTGAGGATAGAAGAAATAAGATTATGCAGAAAAATGAAAAGTATAATTTTATACTCATAAAATCTGAAATGTCTGTGTGACATCCAAGTGGAAATATCAAGTACACATTCAGATATATGAGTCAGGAACTCTAGGGAGTGGCCAGAACTGTAGATATTGGGGTCATCTGGGGAAAGATATACACATATCTTTATACAGATATCTCCTACCCTTTGTCCTCCACCCACCACTACACACAGCGGTGACCTGTCACATGGAACTGCTTGTTCCTGAACCTCTCATGCTAGTTCTTACCCCTGAAGTGCCATTACCTAGAATGCACTTCTGCGCCTTACTCATATATATATAATGTTTAAACCTGCAGAAATTGGAAGTTAGATGGAGAGCAAACAGGCAGCAAATGAAACTAAAAAGGAGCCACCAGGCTGGGCATGGTGGCTTATGCCTGTAATTCCAGCGCTTTGGGAGGCCAAGGCAGGAAGATCACTCGAACCCAGCAGTTTGAGGCTAGCCTGGGCAACATAGGGAGACCCTGTCTCTACAAAAAAAATTTTAAGTTAGCCAAAAGTAGTGGTACATACCTGTAGACCCAAGTATTCAAGAGGCTGAGGTGGGGAGGCTGAGGTGGAAGGATCACTTGAGCTTGGGAGGTCAAGGCTGCAGTGAGCCATGATTGTGCCACTACACTCCAGCCTGGGTGACTAAGTGGTGAGACCCTGTCTTAAAAAAAAATAGGTCACCAGAACAGAAAGTTTATGGTATCACACAATCCAAGAGAGGAAAAAAATTTAAGGAGGGGGCAACTGTTTTGAATGATGCTCAGAAGTGGAATAATTTGATAACATAGAACCACCACCATCTCTCATATCTTTCATCAGCATTAAATCATAAATGGCACATACCATCAGGCCAGACATCCTGAGTGCAACAAAGCTACTCCTTAAGACAAGCAGATGACTTGAAGCAGTAACTAAATACTTGGTCTGACATAGGAGATTTTCTACTTCGCAATCCTTAGATCTATGTTCCTCCATCTGCCTGGGTCTCTCTCCTCTTATTTCTCTAATAAGCTTATATTCCTTTTCTATTCCACTGTCCTTCTGGCTGTGGTCCAAGTCTTTGGGCTCTTCTAGTCCCAATGAAGTAGATAAGGGGAAATGTATACTATTCCTTCCCCAGGTCCAAGCCATGATTTAAGAATCCTACCACCATAGGCCTATCATTCCTGGGTATCCAGGTCACAGATCTGTACAATTACACAATTTCTAAATTCTCTCTTGCTTGACTGTCTCTCTTTCACTCATAGCATTCTTCTTCCATGTGCCTTTGGGCTTTCCTTGTTTTGGTGTCGAGCCAATGGGAGTGCCTTAACACAATAAATTGGGTTTAAAGTTGCCACACAGTAATTCCTCAGGGATACCCAGACTGGTTCCAGGAAAATTCACTGAGATATATGGGATCTTTCTTCACCAAAGCTAAAAGAAAAAAAAGTGTCCCCTGAAAGCCTGCTCAGTGCCCTAATGCCACAGAAAGTTAGCTTTCTAGAAATAGTTCGTTTCTTTCATCAATTCTATGACTTAGATTAGCCAGTGATAGCTAATACTACAAGAGTGTAACTGAGTGGTAGGAAAATAATTGTTTATTTCATTGCCACCCCTTAAAAAATATATGATGATACAACTAGAGAACGTGAAAGACTCCACAGCTTGAAGCCAGATTTTCAGATGAGCAGACCTACTCTTCATCTTCCAAACCACCCCAAATACCTGCAACTAAACTAAACTACCCTGAGTCATGTTATTTTATGTCATTTTTGTCATTTTATGAAACTCTGTTCAAAAGATTGCAGTGAGTTTCTGGTTTATTTCATTTTGTCTTGCTCCTATTAAAGTCTTCTGTAAGCCAGTCTACCAAACTGCCATTCATATGATAATACAAGCTTTTCACCAATACAGCCCTTTCTCCTCATTTGGTCTTGTCTCACTCTACATGTTCTGTGGTGCTTACTCAGAATGCCTCTCCCCACCTGCCCTGTGGTGCTTACCCAGAATGCCTCTCCCCACCTGCCCTGTGGTGCTTACCCAGAATGCCTCTCCCCACCTGCCCTGTGGTGCTTACCCAGAATGCCTCTCCCCACCTGCCCTGTGGTGCTTACTCAGAATGCCTCTCCCCACCTGCCCTGTGGTGCTTACCCAGAATGCCTCTCCCCACCTGCCCT
>NW_022437809.1:0-24700 GCF_009761245.1 Sapajus apella
CCTTTTTCTTTTTTTAGTGACAGGGTCTCACTCTATTGTCCAGGCTGGAGTGCAGTGGTGCAATAATAGTTCACGGCAGCCTCGAACCCCTGGGCTAAAGGGATCCTCCTGCCTCAGCCTCCTGAGTATCTAGGACTAGAGGCATGTGCCACCATGCCCAGCTAATTTTTTAAAAATTGTTTGTAGAGATGGAGTCTTTCTCTGTTGCCCAGACTGGTCTCAGACTTCTGGCCTCAAGGGATCCTTCCTGGCCCAGCCTTTTAAAGTGTTGGAATTATACATGTGACTACTGCACCCAACGAACACCACATTTTCTTTATCCATTCATCTGTTGATGGACACTTAGGTTTATTCCATTTTGTGGCTATTGTGAATAATGCATCAATGAACATGAAAGTGCAGATATCTGTTTGAGATACTGATTTCATTTCCTATGGATACATATTCAGTAGTGAGATTGCTGGATCATGTGGTAGTTCTATTTTTAAGTTTTTGATGAACCTCCACGCTGTTCTCCATAATGGCTATACTAATTTACATTCCCACCAACAGTATATGAGAGTTTCTTTTTGTCTTTTTGGCAATAGCCATTCTAACAAGTTTGGGATGACATCTCATTGTGTTTTTAATTTACATTTCTCTGATGATTAGTAATGTTGACCATTTTTTTTCATATACCTATTGGCTATTTGTATGTTTTCTTTGAGAAATATCTATTCAGTAAAGTTGCAGGATGTAAAATCAACGTACAAAAATCAGTAACATTTCCATACACTGACAATGAAATATATGGAAAAAAAATCAAGAAAAATCTTATTTTCAATAGCTAAAAAAAAAAAAAAATTGAAATAAATTCAACCAAGGAAGTGAAAGAACTGTACACTGAAAACTAAAAAACATTGATGAAAGAAAGAAAAAATGACACAAATAAATGGAAAGATATCTCATGTTCGTGGATTAAAAGAATTCACATTGTTAAAATGTCCATGCTCAAAGCAATTGACAGATTCGATACAATCCCTATCAAAATTCCAATGACATTTTCACAGAAATAGAAAAACAAATCCTAACATTTATATAGAAAAACAAGAGACCCAGAACTACCAAAGCAATCTGAGCAAAAAGAACAAAGATGGAGACACCACACTGACTTTTGCATTAATTTTAATTTTTAAAAATATTGCATAAAAGTAGTATTTATCTTGGTTCTTAGGTTTTTTGGCACCACCTTATATTTTGCGCCTGAGGTAAGCACATCACTGGCCTCATTTAAGCCCCAGCCACTACATCTCCAGGGCATACAACAGCTTGTGTGCAACGGGTTTCTAGATGATGTGACCCTAGCTTCTGCTTTTTAACTTTTGGGACCTATAGCTACTCAATTGATGACTGCTTTTCCAGAGACTCTCTGGGTTGCTCACCCAACTTTTCTCCTTACCTTACTTAGCTCCTTTATGATAGGAAAAATGCCAAAAAAAAAAAAAATTCAGTTGAATGAGCCCTAACAACAATTTTGTGTGGGGAACTTTGAAATATGACTTAGAACTGCAAAATCCAGTTGTTTATTTTGAATCAAGTCAGAAGATTGTCATGCTCAAGGCAATATATGTAAAAAGCTCTTTGGAAGTTAAATTTGTTTTATTAGTATAGTGAGTGTTTTTATCTTCTCTAACCCATAGGCAACTGATGTATTTTTCTTTAGTCAGGTTGGGACAGGAGACATTTTCAGATAAATTACCTCTTGCTACACTCTGGAGACACTGTTCAAGCTGCTGCATAGGAACTTGCAAGAAAGGATATTTGGTAGATTCTTAAAGGGGACAGAAAATGAAAACCAAAAGAGTTGTTCCAGTACAGTAGCCATTTAGAGAAAGGGGTTGGGTGAAGTGGTTTTTACATTCCGGCCTTATATATCTTCTTCATCATGGGATTCAAATAGATTGGTAATTACTATGATAGAAATAAAAAATTAAAATCAGTGGGAAAATGTCAATTTTTCACTAAACAGCATTTTGAAATGTCTGATTAGCAGGCTTAAAATGTGGCTTTTCTACGGTACGCTTGTGTAGATATAAGGCAACCCACAGCCCAGCTGAGATTCTGTGCTCTTGTGTCTTCCCTCTGCTGTCAGACTACCAGCTCATTAGTATTTAAATTAGCTCATAAATATTTCCTGGAAATCCACAGTTGCTTAAGCTTCACCTCTATTCATCTCTTCACTCTCCTTCTTTAGTCTTACTTACGCCTTTGTTTCTTAGGCTGATACATTGCAGGAGGGTGGATCTCATTACATATTAATCTTACTGATATATGGTGATGAAAAAGGAAAGGAGGAAGTTCTGTTGGAAGATAAAGAGGAGAAATAGAGAAAGGATGTAGAATGAAATTTTACTCCATTTCCTTTGTACAAATAAAATTATCTAATGATGGACCAAGGAGTCTGTATAAAATAAGAACAGCCCAAAAGCATATGCCAAGGCAATTCGACCTGAATGAATGTTTCTTTCACATACTCTTTAAAAGCTTTGAAACACAGATGAAACATTTCATTGGGGGCAGGCCCTGGATGTTCCCACTGGGGAAATGGTTGCATGGTTACAAAACCTCTTCTGTTCAACATGAAAGCTGTAATTCTAATTATAAAATAACGATGACAGAGAGGGGCCAGTTCCATCCTGATATTCTGTACGTTCCTTAGCACTCTGCCAGAGTTCAACACTAATACCCACATACAATACCAACAGCCAAGTCTTTTAAATGAGGGTGAATAAAATTTAACCAATGACAATGAAAGAAAACAAATATATTTCATTGAATTTAAAGTTCCATTGATCAAAAGTGCCATTATTTTATATATATTTTCAAATACTACCAGTAAAACTAGGGCACATTATTGATCATAAGTACATCCTGATTTCAGAGATGTGAAAAAATGTGAGTCAGTGAAATATGTTAATTTTTAAAGCAGGGTATTCTGGAAAGAATAAAGATTATTTGGTGGCTATACGATTTGAAAAGATGTAAAAATGTGTTAATCTCTTTAGCAGGAGCATGTGCTCTAAGAAACAATCGCTTTTCTAATATCATACACCTGAGAGATACAAGAAGTATATAGAAGCAAAACTTTTGGGAAAGATCCTGACAGTTTGCACAGGCTGGGGACACTAAGGGTCCTTGTCATTAGCAGTCTCATGTCATTTGATCATGTGCTCCAAAGGTCTTCTAGAAATAAACTTCAGAATAAACACAGAGACCTGCCAGGCCCAGTCAATGAAGATATAATTTTAGGCTAAGAGGCACCCAGTCCTATTAAGTGCAGTCTAGACTATGTAGGCTGGCATTCAGGGCCCCACAAAATCTAATCTAAAAGTATTTTTTCAGTTGTTTCCTCTTTTGTTTTTCTGTATGTAATCGATATTTCTACCAAATTGAATTTCTGAATTTTCTAAAGCCCATAGTGTTTTACCTCAATCCCCTGTCTTTGTTTATATCACAGTTTCTCAACCTTGGCACTGTTGGTTTTTTGAGCTGGATAATTCTTTTTTTATGGGGCTGTCCTGTGCATTGTAGGATTTTTAGCAGCATCCCTAGCCACTAGATGCCGGTAGCATCTCCTCCCAGTTGTAACAATATGCTGTCAGACATTGTCAAATGTCCCTGGGGTTAAAGGACAAAATTACCACTGGTTGAGAACCACTGCATATAACCATGCTGGCATAGTGAAAGAATGCAGACTTTGGCATCAAATGTACATGAGATTGAACTCTAGCTTTCGGAGGGGAACATTTAAATTTTGGGGGCACTGTGCCCATTTCCCATTTTTAACAGTAACTTATTTTCCTTTGGGGGAACAATCTTTTTTGTTCCACTGTATGTAGACTTGATGAGACTCTAAGTCTTGGAAATCATGTCTTGCTCACCTTTCTCCAATGCGGAACTGAGCTCAGTTCATCTCACACTTTCTCCCAGCACTTCTACCATCTTGAGCAGAGTGGTGGCAAAAATGGGAAAAAAAAACTTTGGAGTGAATTGACTGCTAGGTGGGATGGTTGTGTCTATATCTACCCGATACTCTATGCTTGCATCTACCCTGACAACTGTCCTTTTTCTGACTTGGGTTCTAGATTCCCATTCTGCCTGTATCCCAGTATCCCTCCAATCAATGACCTTTTAGGCTAAATATGCCAGAATCGCTTTCTGTTACTTACCTGCAATGATACCTCTATTGACTAGCTTTGTATTTTGAACCAGTGTCTTCACATCTTCAAATCTATGTTTCCCTTCTGCAAATTGAAAATGAAAGCTATTTACCTTTCAAATGCAAAAGATGCTCTCCGCATAATCTCTTTAAAGTCTACCTATCCTTCATTAACCTAGGTTCTGTGCTAACCCCTGGAGATGAGTGAGACAAAACCTATGTTTTTATGAAGCTCACTTTCTTCCTGTGACAAAAGAAACAGGAGGACTCAGATAACAAAACAGAGCAACAACAACAGCAAGCAAAAAACACAGTACCAGCAGGCAGTGGGTCAAAAAACATTGGCTGAAACTGGCCTTTATCCTCAGTGCGCCTCCAAACCACTTTATTTTGCGCTTACTCCTTGCTAATGGCCTCCCTCCCTCCTTTTCAGTGCAGAATGCGGTGATGGGAGGGGAGAGAAGGTTCCTGTCAAGGAGCTTTATGTATTTATTATTCTATACCCCCAGCCTGGCCAAAGTTGCTGAAGTGTCTGAGATTCTGCGGTACTGCTCTGTTAGCAGCAGGAGCAAATAAAAGAATTCGGTGTCAGCATTTTCTGTTTCTCATCTGACAAACAAGGTCAGGTACTTCTTTGAACAATCCAGTTCCGATAACTGTGAAACAAAAAGAGACAAGGAGGGGAAGGTTTTCCAGAAAGGGTGGTGGTTAGGCACAAGGTGGGTTTAAGTTTTCAGCTTTTGTTGTGGGAGAGGAAAGCTCCCCTCATCCCAGGCTTCCCTTTTTCGGAATGGGGAAAAAGAATCCGGGGTGAAAGTCTCTTTTGTACTTCTTTGCTGCTTGCACTGAAGTGCCAGGTGCAGAACTTGGTTCCCAGGGAAATCAGAACATCATTGCCATCAAGGTTTATGACCATTGGTTCTGATTCTTACTATTTGTCAATGCCACTGAAGACTCTGAGCATTGAAGCAGATGAAAGAGAAAGTTGTACAAGTGGTTAGAAGAAATGGGTGCTTTGGAGGCCGGGGCTGAAGTGAGAAGCTTTGAGAGCTGAGGTTCAGGCTGTGAAGATCGTAAGGGTTCCTCTCTCTCTCTCCCAGCAATCTTCTTCCAAGTGAGCCCTTTACCTGCAAGGCAACTTACGTCCCCACACACCTCTCTGTGTACCTTCTGTCTTTAACTCCCCAGGGTAAATTTTTCAGCTTCTTTCTTTATAGCAAATCACACCATTAACGTCATCCTGGTGAATGAAACAAGAGAACAGTATTTATCAGAGAAAGCCCTGTGAGTTGAAATCCTAGGCCCCAGGACAAAACTAGCCGTGCTGGGCTGCCCCTCCTTTGGTAAGTAATTACGCACTACATATTCTGTTTTCTGTGGACTGGTTTTCTAAAAAAATGTTTGGAGGTTTTCTTGTTGTTGTTTGTTTGTTTTTGAGACAGAGTCTTGCTGTGTCACCCAGGCTGGAGTGTAGTGGCACAATCTCAGCTCACTTCAACCTCTGCCTCCCAGGTTCAAGCAATTCTGCTGCCTTAGCCTCCTAAGTAGCTGGGACTACAGGCGTGCACCACCATGGCTAGCTAATTTTTGTATTTTTAGTAGAGACACGGTTTTACCATGTTGGCCAGGCAGATCTCAAACTCCTGACCTCAAGTGATCCACCTGCCTCAGCCTCCCACAGTGCTGGGACTACAGGCATGAGCCACTGCGCCCACTCTCTTTAAAATGTTTAATGAAACATTGAAAGCCTTTTCTGGGCAGAGAAAAGTGTGACATCAGTACAGATGCCCAGATTTTCTGTTGGATATCTTTATCTGGATGCCCCACAATACCCTCAAAATTAACATGTCTTCAGACAATCTCATAACCTTCACCCACAAACTTACCTTTTTCCTGTTCCCACTCTCTTACTGAGTGGCACCATCATCCACATAATTGCCTATCCAGACACTTGGGAGTCATCTTAACTGCTAACTGCACCCTCTTTTACACACCCCGCCTGTCTTAACATTAACAAAGCCTGCATCTTCTCAAAACTATCATCTGCTTTTTTCCCCTGCCACTCTCTTATCCAGCACTCTATTGTCTTGGGAGTTCCAGTAAGGGTAAAGACAGTCAGCCCCAAATAATATAAGTAAACTCAAAGTCACTTTCTATAATAAATACCTCATCTCCAATGCTTGTCCCCGCCCGAAGGTGAGCACTGACTATTGCTAGGAGTTTGATGTGTAGCCTTCTATTACGTTTCTATGCATTTTCAGATATATCCCTGTACATACAAAAATATATGATTCACATAAATGTTCCATGTAAAATATCACACATTTAAAAATTTTGCCCAGCAACTATCTCGACGGTATTTCCATGTTGGTATAAATAAATCTGTAGAGTATTCCAGGGTAGAGGACATCTGTTCTCTTGCCAGAACCTTGATTTTTCCCTTGGGAAATCACCTCCCACACTGTTTGTTCATGTGGCTCAACCACCTTACCTCTTCCCTTCAGGAGAGGGACTATGATCCACATGAGGCCAGTCCGTCACAGAATGGTCTAGGCATTGGATGAGTGCCCCAATCTGAGCCAGTGAAGGTCACTGCTGAGACGTTTTGCAGGTTTCTAGGCTGCAGGCATCCCAGGCTTCCTGTTGCTCTCCTGTCTACAACCTGTGGTCTGGAAAGTTCCGGGAGCCACTATTATCACTTGCAGCAATCTTCTTCAGTGAGTTCCCCAGGACTTGATTTCATCTTGTAATCTGATTCCGTTTGTCTCCCATATTTTATGAATTTTTTATAATTTCTGGCTTACAGAGGACAAACATTATTTTCTGCTTTCCTGGTCTGTTTTAGATTTTCAAAAATAACTCTGTCACTTCTGTTATATGATGTCATTGCTTGTAATTATCTATTTACTTATCTGTCTCCAGACTGGACTCTTTACAGACAAGCAATAACTAATTATCTGTCTGATTGGCATTTGGTAGTTGCTCAGAAATAGTTTATTGCATTACTAACTAAATTAAATAGTTGACCTTGAATTCACCTCCTCTGGATGGTTTAAGAGACTCTAACGCTTTTTAAAGTACAAAGTTTTTATATTACCTCATAATGGATTACTGTTCAGAAAATATTTACTCCCCCTACCAGAATTCTATGAAAGAAATATATTTCTCCTTCCTTGATGTCAACTTTGGCCATGAGACTCTCTTGGGTCAGTGGGATGTTAGCGACAAGATGTTAGTGAAGACTCAGCATGTGTCTGCGGGTCAGGTTTGCCATCTCACACAACTGCTTTTTTTCAGTGAGAAGAACTTTCCTCAGGTAGATGTGGATTCAGGGAGGATGAGAGGCATGTGGAACAGATTTGGACCCAACCAATAGCTGAAAGCCAAGTTCAGACTAAATAAACTGAACTAAAGTTTATCTGCACGTGAGTGAGTGACGAGAAGATGCTTATTTTCTGCCACTGAGATTTTGGGGGGTTGGGGAGACATCATGACACAATATTACTATGGCAATACCAACTGAAGCACACCTAAATCAGAATCGCCTAGAGTGCTTGTTATGAATGAGGTTTCTGAGCCCCACTCTAGACCTAGTAAGTGATCATCTCTGGAGTGTTTTTAGAAATTTACATTTTAGCAAGACCACCAGAAAATGTTTATGCTCACTGCTGGGCTACAGACAATATTTATCAGCATGCTATTTTCAGTGACAAAGAAAGAGCAGTAGGTTAGCACCCAGAGAGCTGCTACATTTACCTACAAAAAACTTCTGAGAGATGTAGTGATGTGAAAAGGACAGGAAACAACGTTTTCTCACCAGATCATTTAATTAAACGAGTAGAAATTGAGAAACATAAAGGCACCTTGAGGTGATTTATAAACATGGTGTTGCTCAAAAAGCTATCGTTTCACATAGGTACACAGTTGACATCGTTTACTTAAATTTGAATACATTAAAACTAATCAGTCTATAGAATATCAATGGCAACACAATATTCATTAATTGAACATGTATTTAGTAAGTGATTACTAAATACTAGGAATTCTGGAGAACACTGGAAAAATCAAATATGCCTAAGGTAGTCTCTGTCTAGTCTGTTTTCTGCTGCTATAACAGAATACCACAGATTGGGTAATTTATAAATGATGGAAGTTTATTTGGCTCATGGTTCTGGAGACTGGGAAGTTCAAGAACATGACACTGTCATCTGGTGAGAGTCATCTCATGCACAAAGAATAAAAGGGCAAGTGAGTGCAAGAGACAGATAAAAATTTATGGTCAAACTTATCTTTTCATCACAAGCTCACTCCTATGAAAACTAACCCACTCCCATGACAATAATATTAATCCATTCATAAGGGCAGAGCCCTGGTGACCTAATAGCCTTTTAAAGGCCACACCTCCCAATACTTTTATATTGGCAGTTAAATTTCAGCATGAGTTTTGGAGGGGACATTCAAGCCATAGACATATTTTTACCCAAAGAATTTCCAGTCTATCTATTCATGATCCCTCTGTGAGCAAGTGTGGTTGTTTAGGAGTTTCAAAGAAAATAGGTTACGCCATTATGCCATTCTTGCCTTCTAAATGCTTGCATGGAATTACTTTATCACCTTTCTGATCATTTGTTCTCTTTGGAACCTACCTTGATTCTTGTCTTATGGAGAGAATTATTTAAAGTAGATGGCAAGACAAAATTATTTCTCCCTTTAGCTCTGAATTCACCTAAGCAACGCTTCTATCAGAATGCCTCCTAAGTGTACTGCATCCTGCAGGAAATTTCACCACTCAGCTCCCATGTAGGAGGCTAGGGCTACTAAACTCAGGTTCTACAGTTTAATTCTGGGCACAAGCATAGCTGATGAACAAGAAACATTGCAGTGGAGCACTGTTATAATCACCCTTTCGGATCATGGAGTCCATGTCTTGAGAAAGCATTATCAGAAGCAGACAAAATAAGAAGATTGAAATTTGTAGGGAATCTTACTCTGTGATTAATATGCTATAGAAAAAAGTATTGATTTGTGGTTTGTTCATCTGACGTTTATCTGCTAACCTCAGAAGATAGTTTACTGAAGTAACCTTGGAATACTGACAATAGAAAACACCTAATGTACTTCCCTTTTTTCTAACAATATAACATCATGTACCTAGTGATAGAGGCAGGAAGCACACAAATGCCTTGGCAGATAGGGGCAGATCCCCAGTGAAACCCCACCTCTAAGCCAAAGACATATTAAAGCCTGAAAGCCAACCTACAAGTCAAATCCACAGACCAGATTGAGAACCTGTCTCTCCATTTGGTGTGCTTTCCTCTGATTGATCCCCACCCTTCACATATTTCACATATAGTTACCCTTTCCTAACTGTTTTTTTTACATGTCATGTTCACTTTTGAGTGGTGTCTTTATTTTAACCTTTTTTTTTTGGATACTCACTAACCAATCAGCATGCACTGCCCTATTCGGAGCTCATAAAAGTCCTGGACTCAGCCACATAGGGAGAGAAAAACCACCTGACTGCAGGTGGTTGACCAGTCTCACGCCCCTTCTCCAATGAGAGCTGTTTCATCACTCAATAAAGTTATTCTCTACCTCCTTGCAGTTTAATTGTCAATATATCCTCATTCTTCTTGGACACAGGACAAGAGGTCAGGACCCACCAAATATGGGTACAAAGAAGGCTGTAACAGTGTTGGGGCTGAGCCAGCCTCAGAGCCACAGGCCAGAGCAGGGCAACAGGACTGACATGGCTGTTAACATGCCACCATCCACCTGGGCAGGGTCATTCCCAGCAAGAGGTCTCCAGCTGGCAGAACGACAAAGAAGAATCCTGTGTCACTAGCAAATTTCCCTGTGATATATTTCACATTACTCATCTAAACCAAGGCTTTGTCCTGTGGGGCTTAACTTCTTTAAAAAAAACAAAACAAAACAAAACCAAAAAAACAGCTAGACTCATATCATAATGATGTCATCCTTACATAAAATTATAGAAGAGCCCTTGTTTTCTGAGCTTTCAGAGACAGTACTTCCTAACATTCCAATTGTCTTCCACCAAGGTTTGAGGCAGACATTCTTTTCCCAACTACATGTTTTACGATGATTTAAAAAAAAAAAATGAATCCTGGGTTAGCCATGGTGGCTCACGCCTGTAATTCTAGCACTTTGGGAGGCCAAGCTGGCAGATCAGGAGTTCAAAATCAGCCTGGCCAACATGGTGAAATGCTGTCTCTACTAAAAACCCCAAAATTAGGCAGGTGTGGTGGTGGGTGCCTGTAGTCACAGCTACAAGGGAGGCTGAGGCAGGAGAATCGCTTGAAGCTAAGAGGCAGAGGTTTCAGTGAGCCAAGATTTCACCACTGCACTCCAACCTGGGCAACAGAACAAGACTCTGTCTCAAAAAAAAAAAAGAAAAGAAAAGAATCCCACAATAATAACCAGAAGTTGTATTGTTTTATATTTTCTTTATGGTATAGTAATACTACTAGAGTTATCTCTCTTTTGAATATTATCATTAATTCCATTTTTTTTTCAAGTCATGTTGAAATAATCAATTCAGTTAAACAGTCCCATATAGACTCCAATAGGGCTTGATTTTTTAAATGTAATTTAAATTCAGTTACAAAGTGTTTCATTGAAATAGCATTTACTGGTTTGTGGTTTAAAAAGTTCCTTCTTGGTGACAGCTTAGAAGCCAACTTCACTGGAAATAGCAGATTGTACTGGTTTCCTTTAGATATTTACAATACTTCATCAAACCAGATAATTTAATTGCTGTAAAGGGTACTCTAGAGATTATCCAATCCAGCCCCATCATTCTGTAAATGAGGAGAATGAGGTTTACAAGAGAGAAGTGGCAGCTAAACTACAGTTACACAAGTAGTCAAGAGGCAGAAGTGAGGCTAGCAACCACTTTCCTCCTCCTGATCCACTCACCATTTTATTTCTAAATATTACTACAGCACTTTCATTGCTTCCAGTGTGAGCCAATTTTTAATAGTAGATAATCTGGAGAATATAAACTTAAAATACTCATGTTATTGTTTTACACTTTTCCCCTTGAAGTACTAATAAATCCAAGACCTCTTTCTTGATGACTCCAACTTTTTCCCCCTTGGCAGTCATTACTTAAAATGGAACCACTAATGACTTAGAAAAACTTTGAGGATCTCCGCATTGTTAGCCTTATCCAGACAAAGCTTCCATTCAAATAAAAACAGTGCTGTGGAGGTGGTCTGAGAGAGACTTGGAGCACTAATCTCACTGTGTTTGAACACACTATTGAGTACATAATATCCAGCCATGACCCCAAATCCATTCTCTGCCTTAGCCACTATGAAATAGTTTCACACAATTTACTCAAGTGAAATTCTTTGAACAGTTGTTAGGGCAGGAAACTCAACACCCCAAAATAGTGACAACAGAGGTGGTGGTATAACAGCTGGGGGTCACAGGCTTACGGTGGTGCAGGTCCAGCTCTCAAGTTACCGTCTGATTTGGGTCCAGCAGCAAAGGCCTAGAACAGTAAATACCCGATTTAGTGTGAAACTGGGAAACATCCTTTGCCCAGCCTAAACAGTATTAATGGAACCAAATGACTCCTGAGTCTTCCTGTCTGCTAGATTCTTCTGTCATGAATGTCTTTCCCCTGCCAGTGGAGAATTAAGAGCAAGAGCACTACTGACAAGCAGGGCGCTGGATCGCACACAGCAAGTGGGTATGGAAAGTGGGGAAGAGGTTGGTAGAGAACAGAGAAGGGAGGTAGGGAGGGTGTGGGGTCCAGGTGCTAAAGGCAATCCCATTTTCCCCCGTCCTCGTGACCTCAGGTTTCTAATGCAGCCATTCAGGACTTCTGGTTGCAGCTTCAGCGTCTAAAGGAGCCCTGCTTGGAGATTATCTTGACATGAGGCAGAGCCGGAAATTGAAGGGGGAGAGAGGGTTCTTACTGTGTCTTTTGGCAGCAGGACTGATGAGCCAGAGGTAGAGGTAGTAATTTTGTGGGAGAGACTTAAGATAAGTGTGTGTTTTCCCACGTCTTTTACAAATTTTCAGTTCAGGCATGTGAAAAGTTGGGTTGGCCCTTAACATTTCTTGTGGCCTTGAATTCTATAGTCTTGTTCGGTTACATCTCACTGGAAATTTAGTTCAATGTCTTTTTCTTCTATCATAACTCAGATTTTCTTAGTCACAATGTATTCATTCACTTATTTATTCATTTAATAAATAATTATTGCTATGTACCGGCACTTCCTGGGTGCTAGATATGTGGTGGTGATTACAGCTGCCTTTGGAAAGTGTACAATCCCATGGGGGAAGTGCACAATTAAACAAGTCATGACAATAAAGTGTATTAAGTGTTACGATAAGCAAAGTAAAGGAATGAAAAGCTGAAACACCAATCTTGTCTACTTCTTCACTTTGTAAATTGGGAATGATTAAAAGAAAAATCTACTCTGGGTGGCTGGCGTGAAAACCAGCTGATATCATGTGGTTAAAATCCTTTGTAAAGCGTAGTGACTCTTAGTTGTACCTCCTAGTCAAATGCCTTATTTAAATAATTTAAATGTTGCAGAGAAAGACTTAGAAGACCATCCCTCTTATTTTGAGAGCCCAGACTCTGATTCCACAGATACCAGAGGCCACCCAGGGATAAAAAGTTGAACAGTTGATCCAAGTGCTGAACAAAGACGCTGTACTGTGAATGGGTTAGTCTCCATGAAAGCCCTGACCCACGATGTAGCTGTGTTCCAGAACAGACCATAAGCTCACAGGCAAGAGACAGCCAAGTGCAAGGGACAACAAGGGCAATCAATGTCCTACAGGTCTCAGCTCACCAGGAACCTGCCAGACTCACCTGCACTCTCCTGGCTTCCTACCTTGCTTTACTCAGCACTTCTCACAGTTGTAATCTCTTATTTGTGTGGTCATTTTCATCAGTCTCTCTCTCCCCTAGTAGATAGCATGCTCTACTAGGACAGGGCCCAGGGCTATTTTGTTCACTACCGTACACTGCAGCCCCAGCCCAGCACTGTCAAATAATGGTGCTCAACTGATACTGCCTGAATGAATAACAAAATGCATGCTACTTACTTTGACTTATACCACTCGGGAAGTACAATTTTCTCTCTGAGCAACAGTTTCCACTTGATCTCTCTCAATAATGAAGTTCCTACAAGTCTATTTCTGAGAGACAGGACAAGTAGGCTGAGGCGGTCACCCGGAAGTGAAAGCTCAGGTCGAAAGGTATCAGGGTAGTCACCTGGGGTCCCTTTCAGGTGCCTAGAGCAGAAGCTTCTAGAATCTTGCAGCCCACCTCAGGCTAGGAAACATTGTCAAAAATGAGGGAGAAACAGCCTTTTAAAAATTAGGCAGCCTGGGGAGGCAGCTGAGCTCAACTCCCTTAGACGGCGAGGTCCTTTCTCTTGGGCATCTTGCCAAAATCTCTGGTATGTCCTACAAGGAAATAGTAAATACTATCTCTTGGCTTCAGGTGTCTGTTTTTATGCCCTACTAGTGGGCAGTAGTTTTTTATTTTGTGTTCTTGGAATAGAGTCTCGCTCCATGGCCCAGGCTGGAGTGCTATAGCACAATCTCAGCTCACTGCAGCCTCCACCTCCGGAGCTCAAGCAATCCTCCCACCTCAGCCTCCTGAGTAGCAGGGACTACAGGTGCATGCTACCACACCTGACTAATTTTTAAATTTTTTGTAGAGATAAGATCTCACTATATTGCCCAGGCTGGACTCGAACTCCTGGGCTCAAGCAATCTTCCTGCCTCGGCCTCCCAAAGCATTGGGATTACAGGCATGATGAGCCATCACACCTGGCCTGTGGACAGTAGTTTTAATGGGAAGGGAGAAAATGGAATTTGTTTCGAGTATGTGTGTTTTTACTTTGCTGTCTGCTGACTTCCACAGAGGCTGTAAATTTTGAAATCTAAACACAAGAAGCCTCTGTCAAGAGGCAATGACCTAACATTTTGGGCATCACTCCACATCCGCATGAAGAATACCCTTGGCAAAGAGCAGTTTTAGCATATTCGTGATAAAAATAACAAGCATTCTCCTAATTTTCAACTAAATATAACTCCTAATGGCTAAAGCACAGTAAGCTAACCAAATTTTTTGACCTCCAAAAATATCAGTTTGAAAAGCAATATTATCAGTATTAACTATGGCATAAGATATTCTGGACTGCTGCACAATTACTTGTTTTTAACATTATCTTAGAATTCTGAGTATTTCCATCTTTCCCATTGTGGAGTGAAGGGAGAATGAAATAAATGGGATTTACTTTACACATTTTTTTTCTATAACAAACTATACATTGTGTATGTGGTGAAAAAGAAATGCCAAAATAGTCTTCAATCTAGAGACAGAGCCAGGCTTAGTGGCTCACACCTGTAATCCTAGCTCTTTGGGAGGCTGACGTGGGTGGATCACTTAAGCCTAGACTTCAAAGCCATCCTAGGCAACATGGCGAAACTTCTTCTCTTAAAAAAAAAAAAAAAGTTGGGCATAGTGGCATTCACCTGTAGCTACTTGGGAGACTAAGGTGGGAGGATCATCTGAGCCCTGGAAGGTCGAGGCTGCAGTGAGCAGTGATGGTGCCACTGCATTCCAGCCTGGGCAACAGAGTGAGACCCTGTCTCAAAAAATAAAATAAAATAAACAGAGAATGTGTCTAATAAGCAATGAAGAATATTGCAGCCTTTTGGTTCAGGTAAATAAATCTTCTAGGGGTACACAGAAGGATGGAGGGAAATTGAGGTTACACAACTGGTTCCCAGATGCTTTTGCCAAGCTGGGGCATATGAGTGGACTTGCTGACAAATGAACCCTTCAGTAGACAATTGCAAAGAAAATCTGTTACTGACGAGAGATACAGTGTAGCGAACAGGACATTGTGCCAGAAGAAACGGGTTAAAATTTGAACAAGCAGGGGAAGGAGAGGAGAGTTTAAAGGCAAAAACTGTGCCCATTATGGTTCTCTGTCAGACTTTTTCTAATGAGACACTAAGATGACTATCTTGTCTGCAAGTTTTATTAAATCAAGAATATCAGAATCAACTTCACTTTTTATCTGATAGAGGCAATTCATCAAATCTCTGTCCTACACATCTTAACCAGAAGGCAGACTAGGTCAGGCCCCTATTATGCTATTTTAAGCCCCATGAATTTTTCCTTCATAGCACTAAATAGGGGTTATAATTTGAAATTTATGTATGAGGCTATTTGATGAAGGTCACTCACCCCTCCCCCTCCCCGGTAAACTACAGGTTAAGTACCTCCTATCTGTAATGTTTAGGACCAGGAGTGTTTCAGATTTCAGATATTTTTGGATTTTGGAATATTTCCATATAGATAAAATGAGATATCTTGGAGATGGGGCCCAAGTCTAAACAAAAATCATGTATGTTTCACATGCGCCTTATACACATAAGCTGAAGGTAATTTTACACAATATTTTAAGTAATTTTGTACATAAAACAAAGTTTTGGGCCGGGCACAGTGGCTCACGCTTGTAATCCCAGCACTTTGGGAGGCCGAGGCGGGCGGATCACAAGGTCAAGAGAGTGAGACCATCCTGGCCAATATGGTGAAACCCCGTCTCTACTAAAAAAAATGCAAATATCGGCTGGGCATGGTGGCACACGCCTGTAGTCCCAGCTACTCAGAAGGCTGAGGCAGGAGAATTACTTGAACCCGGGAGGTGGAGTTTGCAGTGAGCCGAGATCACGCCACTGCACTCCAGCCTGGCGCCTGATGACAGGGCAAGACTCTCTCAAAAACAAAAACAAACAAACAAAAAAAAACACAAAGTTTTGGCTATGTTTTGAGTATGACCCACCACATGAGGTTAGGTATGATATTTTCTACTTGTGGCTCATGTTGGTGCTTTAAAAATTTCAGATTTTGGAGCATTTTGGATTTTGGATTTTCAGATTAGGGATGTTCAACCTGTAAAAGCACCCCAGAGGCAAAGGTGTGTCTTCTGTTTTTGTAAGCCATTAGTTTTCAGTGTCTAGCACGAGGCTGGACAAGTTGCCTGACATGTGAGAGACACTTATTTAGTCACTAAATGAATGAATGTAGTTTAACTGTCCTTCCCTTTTTTCTCTTCATCTTCCTTTCCTAGTCATTATTTTCTGGTTTTCCTCTACTTTATTTTATTTCATTTCATTTTCAGATCAAAACTATAATTCATCTTAACTCTTCTACGCAATAGGTTATTTTCATCAACAGCCCTGCATATCACTAGGCGTAGCCTCCTATGCCTCCAAACTACCGTGTCTCTAACCCATAAAACAAAGATTGGGAATGTTAGCGATCGTTAAACTAATAATCTCCTGGAAGCATCAGAATATAGTGCTGTGATTAAAAGTGCACACACCAGAGCAGGATTTGAACTGCACTTAGGTAACTTACTAATTGTGTACGCTTACACACGTTGCTTAACCTCTCCAAGTGTTAGCTTCCTCAACTATAAAATGCTGATAATAACAAAACCAACCACCTCAGCCAGATAGAGTGGCTCCCACCTGTAATCCCAATGCTTTAGGAGGCCAAGGCCAGAGGATGGCTTAAGGTCAGAAGTTTGAGACCAGCCTGGGCAACATAGCCTGACCCTGTCTCTACAAAAAATAAAATAAAAATTAGCCAGGTGTGGTGGTGCACATCTGTAGTCCTAACTACTGGGGAGGCTGAGGCAGGAGGATTGCTTGAGGCCAGGAGTTTAAGACCATCCTGGGTAACACAGCGAGACCCTGTCTCTACCAAAAAATAAATAAATAAATAAATAAAATAAAAATATCTGGGCCTGGTAGTGCACACTTGTAGTCTCAGCTACTCAGGAGGCTGCGGCAGGCGGGCCACTTGAGCCCCTGAGTTCAAGGCTGTGGTGAGCTAGGACCCTGCCACTGCACTCACCTGGGCAACAGAGTGAGACTCTGTCTCCAAAGAAAACAAAAGAAGAGAAAAGAATGGAAAGGAAGAGAAAGCACCTCAAAGGTGTATTATAATGACAAAATAATTTCTATAATTGAAGCACTTCATAGAGTGTTTGTTACATGGAAAACATTATAAAGTATCAACTATTATTATCTCAATGACCACAAATCCTAAATGTGTATTCTGTTACTCATTCTTGCAACTGGTCCACAATTTATACCCCCAAAGTGGGCAAATGACTCAACATTAGACCCTTGTCCTCTGCCATCACTGCTTATTGGCAGTCTCCTTCCCCAGCTGTCCGTGCTACAGGAGTGTCTGTTCTGGATTAGGGGATGGGGAAGCAATGGAGGGCAGTGTAGGAGAAGGGGGAACAACCCAGTCAAAATCAGAGCTCAGTGACCAATTGTTATTCCAGGACAGAAATTTCTTCTTGGCCTTCAAGCCATTATGGCCTAAGGCATTCCCTTGAATCTCCAGGGAGGCAACCTGTGTCTACAAAACACAGCATTCTTCTTAGAGCTCTACTTTATTAGAGCTGCCTCTCCCAAAACTAGCAGGAGTTGAATGTGGTGGAATGCCTGTGTCACTAGGAAAAAGGAATGCTTTAAAACCTTTCTTCAAGCATTCCAATCTTTCTCTCCAAATAGGAGAGATGAGATTTCTGCAACATGCAGCTCACAACAGAACTGATGGAGCCTGTGTCGCGAGAAGAGGTCAGCAGCTGCCAGGAGCAGCTCTCAGGCTACAGTCGCTGCACCCACCAGCTGCTGCCTGGAAGAGAGTTTCTCCAGGAGAAATGGGAAAGGGCAGATGCACTGTTTTGCATTTTTTTCAGACAACCAAAGAAATTGGAATGACAGAGTTCCCTGCCTGGGGAAAACAGCTCTTTGCAACCCAACTTATAGACTTGGGAGTGTGGGGGAGGGTGGAGGAGTCATCCTCACACACTCTGTCAGTGCAAAATGTGGGGAGAAGTAGGAAAGAAGCAGAACTCCAGCACATCTTCAAATGGACGGCCCCTGAAACTGAACAGACAGTTCGCAAAGCCACACTACAACTTTCTGGGCGAGGGTCTGTGGTTGCAAAGATGGAAACTGATTTGTTAAGGACCTCAGGAGGTGAACTGAAACCAGAAAGTAGAAGAAATGCTGGGAGAGGGTGAATGAGGCTGGAGATGGCCTATATACATAATTGTACAGGGATGAGAAAGCTCATTGGTATGTTGTACTTTTTGCCATTTTAGGTCACATTCAGGGGCTGCTGCAGACAGGGCTGCGCCCAGAAAGCAACAACTAAAGGGGCAGGGGCGACCTGAAGCTGTGTGCTTAGGCTCACAAGCCTGAGAGCACGAAAGTTTTGCAGATCATTCTTTTATATGCTGTGTAGAGTCAAACAAAATAACAGGATCTCCTTTTTTATTACTGAGCCTCTCAGTAAGAACTTGATATTTCCTTACGGTCAACTCAAAATTTCCCGGTTTGCGGGAAATGAGTAATGGGGTTGAGGACATTCCACCAAATACGGCACCTCAGCATCTGAGAAAAAGCAGCAGCAGTGAAGTCCCTCTGAACTTCTCACACCCTTTTCCCCTGAAGCTGCTCATAAACTTAGGGGACATTTTCCAACCTTACCCTGAAGCAGATCCTAAGACCCGCACTTTAGAGATGTTCTCACTATATCCAGAGGAAAGGAGTATCCTTATCTCCAAACACAAAAAGTCACAGAGAAGAATCTAAACAAACAGG
Organism: Sapajus apella; assembly: GCF_009761245.1. Classification (NCBI taxonomy): domain Eukaryota; kingdom Metazoa; phylum Chordata; class Mammalia; order Primates; family Cebidae; genus Sapajus; species Sapajus apella. The sequence goes on from NW_022437809.1 coordinate 18,899, forward strand.
CCTTGCTAGGTTTCCCTTGGTTTATGACCATTAGATCACACTGTTTTGCTCAATCATATTTCTCCACAACTGTCTGCTCTTCAATAAACCAAAGATTTATATGTATATATTTAACTGTTTCTTTGGGTTTTCATTTCCTTATGAAGACTCATGTCACGTAAAGCCTACGTTAACTAAATGTGTCTAATTTTCTCTGTTAATCTGTCTATGTAATAGGGACTTCATCCAAGAACGTAGGGTGGGGGAGAGGAAGATGCCTTTTCTCCCCTACATGGCAAAGAGGAGAGGGTTTGTTATCACTGTCCTTCCTACCGCATTTCTCTCTGGGGGGGCCTGAGTTCAAAACACTTACATAGTTGTTACCTCTGAAATTAGTTTGAATTTTAATTTCTTACTGATGTAAATGTTTTGAAAGTTTCCATTTACATAAGTCTTTTTAACTGGTGGAATATCTAGTGAGGTTTGCAGGGGGGATCTAATTGAGAACATTTTCTTAATGATTACGCCACTTCAGAAGAAAGAGAATATACTTAAAACACTAAAAAACTAAATGTTGGATTTGTTTTTCCAATGCTGCAAAATAATTAGGACTATAAAACAAACAAACAAAATCTTGGAGAGGGCCCTTTCCTCTTTATTTAAATGAAAAAATAAATCAAGTTCCCAAAGCAACAGAAGCTTAGATTTTTATGGGACATCAGGGTGCCACTAATGTACGCTAACACTATTGTTATACTCCAATACTACTTACTGCTGATACTTGACACTGTTGTCAATACTATTGTCAGTTACTATTATTTTTGTTCAAATATTTTAAGCCACACATTTATTTTAGCAACCATATGCATTTAGGGCCTCTAGATCTTCTAGGCCAACGCTCTCTCAAGCACAGACTTGAATCCAGACAGTCTGGCTCCAGGACCCAAGCTGTTAATAAACGTACTGTGCTGCCTCTCTGTGTCTTCCATGAACAGCTAAATCTGAAAAGTCAGGTAACACTTTACAGCCAGAGAAACTGAGAGCAGAGGCCTTTGTCCCTGTGACTGCACAGCAGGTACTGGCTGAGTGGAACTGGAAACCAGGTCTCCCAATTCTCAGGCCTTACTCATTCCACTATCCCTTGGTGACATGCCAATGCTTTCAGAATGTTATCCCCTTGAATTCCTGGGACATTCTGAACACTTAGACATGGATAGAGTCTACATTGAATAGCAGTTTAGGAGACTCAGAGACATGGGGCAATGAATAAATTTATTTCTCAGGGTCTTTCTAACACTCAGATTCTGCATTAGTAGATACTGTAGTTAAAGCAGATGTTACCACAGAACACCTTTAATGTAAAAATGTGCTTTTTGAGTTGCAAGTTTAGAGAAAAATTACACCAAATTTTATTCAATGTTACCGTTCATTTTTGGCTATTACTCCAAAGAAAAATGTATCACGTCATGAGCTGAAAGTTTAAACTAAAGAAAGTATATCAGACTCAATCCTACACAGCTATTCACTTACCATAGAGAAAGTGGCACAAAACCAATGTCCTCCCCAGCTTGAGAACTGCCCAGCTGCACTCTATATCTGAAACGATTGTCCAAAGTGCCGAGCAGCTCTCGAGAGCTGTGAGGAAAACTATTTTCAAGCACCCCCTTAGTTTAAATAGTTCAAGAATCTCCCTCAGATCTCTACACACCCATCCTCCCTGCCCCACTTGATAACAAATGCCTTAGATTAAAAGCCAGAAGGCTCCTTAGAACTATCTAGCCCAACCTTTCACCATCAAAAGGCCTCACATTGCCTAGTGCTTTATAGTCTTCCAATCACTTTGCCACTTATAAGTTCCTTTGATTCCCATGACCACTCTATGAAAGCAGGTACTGGGTCTTCACAATTTTTGTATCCCCTTCAACTAGACAGAGTCTGAGCTTCACTAAAAGCTCTATAAACATTTGTCAAATCCTTCCCTGTTCTTATGGTGTCCTAAAACTTCCTCCACGATTGTCCCAATTAATGCTCAGAAAGCCTGAGATCTCTCAGGAGCTAGGCAGGCTTGATGAAGAATAAGGCCCCCTGCTTGTGCTGCCAAAGATGGACTTGAGACAGGTTTCTGGGCTACGTATTTAGGCTTACAGCTTTTTTCTTTCATTCATTAGCTGTGGACCTACTGTTTGCCAGATATAATGCCAGGCATTGGATGTTCAGAGGTGAACATAACAGACAGAGTTACAGACGCATGCGGACGACAGACATAACATGTAACACAAAAATATATAATCACAAATCTTGGCAGATGCTCTGCAGGTACTGTTTTGGAGACCACCAAGGGAGATATAATTTAGATTGGAGATCAGGGAAGGTGTCTCTGAGGAAATGATATTTAAGCTGAGATCTAAAAGATGGAAAGACTCCAGCTATTCATAGAGTCAGGAGGAAGAGAAGTCCATGGAAGCCAATGGAACAGCATGTATGAAGCCACTAACACAAGAAAGAGCTTGGAGTAACCTCTCAGAGCGGCTCCTCAGCCTGCCTCTGTTTTCAGCCACAGCTGTGATGAATAGTTCCCTTAAAGCCCAAACTCACCTCCAGCTGACAGCCACCAACCTCGAGCATCTGAGCTTTTTTCTACCATCTCTGATAGTGCCACAGGGCAGCTTGTGCTATGCCCCCTCTCAATTGTCAGGGACAGGAGCTGGGAGACAATGGCCCAGTCTCCTGTCCTTTAGCTTTACATCTCTGGATGGTATTCTGTATACCTTTTGGGAGACCTCAGCAGAATAGAGCCTTATTGCCCAAAACAGCAATCTCAAAAAATGCACTTGTTTTGGTCTTTTCCTTTTCTTTCCACTCTTCTCATGCCCTCACTCCTTCCAAATCACCGCCTGCCTTGCCCCAAGCCACTTCCAGGGAACTCAATCAAGAATGTGCACATATTAGAGAAACTGAAGAAAGATCTGAAAGGAGGTGAGCAAGGAGGAACGTAAAGCAAGATGGGTTTGAACTTGTAGGAATAGGCAGACAATGCACTGGCAGGCCATAATGAGAATGTTATGCTACATGCTTCATGGTGGAGCCTCGGCAAACATGCAAAGCATGAGTCCAGGCCACAGAAGATGGAGGCTTGTACTGTGATATTAACAGAGGTGATGAAATGGGCAGGTTGGGATGTACTTTAAAAGCAGAATGGGACTGGGCACAGTGGTTCATGCCTGTATTCTCAGCACTTTGGGAGGTCGAGGTGGGTAGATCACCTGAGGTTAGGAACTCGAGAACAGCCTGACCAGCATGGTGAAACAATGTCTCTACTAAAAGTACAAAAATTAGCTGGGTGTGGTAGTGGGCACCTGTAATCCCAGCCACCTGGGAGGCAGAGGCAGGAGAATCACCTGAACCTGGGAGGTGGAGGTTGCAGTGAGCCAAGATTATGCCACTTCACTCCAGCCTCGGCAACAGAGCAAAACTTCAGCTCAACAACAAAAAAAAGTAGTGTGGTCTGTACTTGCTAATGGATTGGGTGAAGCAAAGGAAGGGGTCATGGATGATCTTGCTTGAGCAGCTGAGTAGGTGGTGACAGCATTGGTGATAGCGTCTAACTGAGGATAGAAGAAATAAGATTATGCAGAAAAATGAAAAGTATAATTTTATACTCATAAAATCTGAAATGTCTGTGTGACATCCAAGTGGAAATATCAAGTACACATTCAGATATATGAGTCAGGAACTCTAGGGAGTGGCCAGAACTGTAGATATTGGGGTCATCTGGGGAAAGATATACACATATCTTTATACAGATATCTCCTACCCTTTGTCCTCCACCCACCACTACACACAGCGGTGACCTGTCACATGGAACTGCTTGTTCCTGAACCTCTCATGCTAGTTCTTACCCCTGAAGTGCCATTACCTAGAATGCACTTCTGCGCCTTACTCATATATATATAGTGTTTAAACCTGCAGAAATTGGAAGTTAGATGGAGAGCAAACAGGCAGCAAATGAAACTAAAAAGGAGCCACCAGGCTGGGCATGGTGGCTTATGCCTGTAATTCCAGCGCTTTGGGAGGCCAAGGCAGGAAGATCACTCGAACCCAGCAGTTTGAGGCTAGCCTGGGCAACATAGGGAGACCCTGTCTCTACAAAAAAAATTTTAAGTTAGCCAAAAGTAGTGGTACATACCTGTAGACCCAAGTATTCAAGAGGCTGAGGTGGGGAGGCTGAGGTGGAAGGATCACTTGAGCTTGGGAGGTCAAGGCTGCAGTGAGCCATGATTGTGCCACTACACTCCAGCCTGGGTGACTAAGTGGTGAGACCCTGTCTTAAAAAAAAATAGGTCACCAGAACAGAAAGTTTATGGTATCACACAATCCAAGAGAGGAAAAAAATTTAAGGAGGGGGCAACTGTTTTGAATGATGCTCAGAAGTGGAATAATTTGATAACATAGAACCACCACCATCTCTCATATCTTTCATCAGCATTAAATCATAAATGGCACATACCATCAGGCCAGACATCCTGAGTGCAACAAAGCTACTCCTTAAGACAAGCAGATGACTTGAAGCAGTAACTAAATACTTGGTCTGACATAGGAGATTTTCTACTTCGCAATCCTTAGATCTATGTTCCTCCATCTGCCTGGGTCTCTCTCCTCTTATTTCTCTAATAAGCTTATATTCCTTTTCTATTCCACTGTCCTTCTGGCTGTGGTCCAAGTCTTTGGGCTCTTCTAGTCCCAATGAAGTAGATAAGGGGAAATGTATACTATTCCTTCCCCAGGTCCAAGCCATGATTTAAGAATCCTACCACCATAGGCCTATCATTCCTGGGTATCCAGGTCACAGATCTGTACAATTACACAATTTCTAAATTCTCTCTTGCTTGACTGTCTCTCTTTCACTCATAGCATTCTTCTTCCATGTGCCTTTGGGCTTTCCTTGTTTTGGTGTCGAGCCAATGGGAGTGCCTTAACACAATAAATTGGGTTTAAAGTTGCCACACAGTAATTCCTCAGGGATACCCAGACTGGTTCCAGGAAAATTCACTGAGATATATGGGATCTTTCTTCACCAAAGCTAAAAGAAAAAAAAGTGTCCCCTGAAAGCCTGCTCAGTGCCCTAATGCCACAGAAAGTTAGCTTTCTAGAAATAGTTCGTTTCTTTCATCAATTCTATGACTTAGATTAGCCAGTGATAGCTAATACTACAAGAGTGTAACTGAGTGGTAGGAAAATAATTGTTTATTTCATTGCCACCCCTTAAAAAATATATGATGATACAACTAGAGAACGTGAAAGACTCCACAGCTTGAAGCCAGATTTTCAGATGAGCAGACCTACTCTTCATCTTCCAAACCACCCCAAATACCTGCAACTAAACTAAACTACCCTGAGTCATGTTATTTTATGTCATTTTTGTCATTTTATGAAACTCTGTTCAAAAGATTGCAGTGAGTTTCTGGTTTATTTCATTTTGTCTTGCTCCTATTAAAGTCTTCTGTAAGCCAGTCTACCAAACTGCCATTCATATGATAATACAAGCTTTTCACCAATACAGCCCTTTCTCCTCATTTGGTCTTGTCTCACTCTACATGTTCTGTGGTGCTTACTCAGAATGCCTCTCCCCACCTGCCCTGTGGTGCTTACCCAGAATGCCTCTCCCCACCTGCCCTGTGGTGCTTACCCAGAATGCCTCTCCCCACCTGCCCTGTGGTGCTTACCCAGAATGCCTCTCCCCACCTGCCCTGTGGTGCTTACTCAGAATGCCTCTCCCCACCTGCCCTGTGGTGCTTACCCAGAATGCCTCTCCCCACCTGCCCT
>NW_022437810.1:0-24665 GCF_009761245.1 Sapajus apella
GACACTCCCTGAATCTCATGTTCTCCTCACAGGGCAAAAGACAAACAAGATTTGTCAAAAATTCCCAAAAGTCTTAACTCATCCCAGCAGTAACACAAATGTAACTGGTTCAAAGTCTCATCCAAGACAAGGCTACAGTCCCTTTGGCCTAAAAGTCTGAGTTTAAATGGGAGTTCTTTCCTTTCAAGGTACAAGAATGGTACAGGCAGGCACTGGGTAAACTTTCTCAATCCAAAGGGAAGATTTTCGCAGAAAAATAACACAGTTGGGACACAGACCCAATGCAAGTCCAAAACCCAGCGGGACAGTATCCATTTATTAGGAGAACTCACTATCACACAGACAACGTTGACTAGATAGTGTTTAACCATTTGAGAAAGATCTGCCCCCAGCCCCATGTTTCACCCCACCTCCACCATGACCCCCATTCTCCCCATACCCCCACTTCCAACCCTCACTGCCCACCATGATTAAATCACCTTCCACCAAGCCCCAACTTTAACATTCCCCATTACAATTCCACATGAGTTTTGGTTGGACTCAGAGCCAAATCATATTATTCTGCTCCTGGTCCCCCAAAGCTCATGTCCTTCTCACACTGTAAAATACAATGATGCCATAAAATGACGCCTTCTCTACAGTCCCCCAATGTCTTAACTCATTCCATCATTTACTTAGATGTCCAAAGCCCAAAGTCTCATCTGACACAAGGCTACAGTCCCTTCTGCCCCAGAGCCTCTGAAATACAAAGCAAGTTAACTACTTTCAAGGTACATTGATTATACAGGCATTCGGTAAGTATTCCCAGACAACAGGAAGAAAGAAATTTGCCAGAAAGCAGCACAAAACACAGATGGGACTTATAGACCCCATGCAAGTCAAAACCCCAGCAGGCCAGTTTTTTAATCCTACAGCTCCAAAAATCATCTTTTTTGAATCTATGTCCCACATCCCGAGCACAAGGTGTTGTGGTGGCTGGGCTCCCAAGGCCTTGGGCAGCTCTGCACCTGTGGCTTTGCAGGGTTTATCACCCACAGCTGCTCTCATGGGCTAGGCTGGTGTTGAGTGCCTGCAGCTTTTCAACACTAAGGGTGCAAGCTCTTGGTGGGTCTATAAATCTGGGGTCTGAAAAATGGTGCCTCCTCTATGGGGGGCTCCAACCCTATGTGTTCCTTCTGTACTGCCTGAGATTTACCATGAGGCTCTGCTCTTGGAAAGTCTTCTGCCTGTACACCCAGGCTTTCCCATACATCCTCTGGAGTCTAGATGAAGGCTCCAAAGCCTTTAGTTTTGTGCTCTGTGCACCTGCTGTCTTAACACTGTGTGGAAGCCACAAGGCTTGGAGCACCCTCTGAAGCAGTGACCCAAGTTTTAACTGTGCATTCTTCAGCTCCTGGTGCTGGAGCTGTAGGGATGAAGGCAGCAGTGTTCTGAGGCTGCACACAGCAGGGGGCCACAGGGCTGGCCCAGGAAACCATTCTTTTCTCTTAAGGCCCAGGGCCAGTGACAGCAAGGCCTGCTACATAGGTCTCTGAAATGCCTTCATCGCTTTTTTCCCTTTGTCTTGAATTATTAGCACTGGGCTCTTTTATGCAAATATTTGAAGCCTTCTTGAATTCTCCCCCTGAAAATCAGCTTTTCTTTTTGACCACTTGGCCAGGCTGCAAATCTTCCAAAGGTTTAGGCTCTGCTTCTCATTGAAATATTAGTTCCAACTTGAGGTCATTTCTTTGGTCACATATAAGAATATAGGCTGTTCAACAGGGGCAGGACAACTCTTGAGCTTTGCTGCTTAGAAGTTGATTCAACCAGATACACCTAAGTCATCACTCTCAAGTTCAAAGTTTTATAGATCTCCAGGGCAGGGTCACCGTGCAGCCGAGTTTTTTGCTAAGGCAAAACAAAAGTAACCTTGGCTTTTTTTCCCAGTAAGTTTCTCATTTTCATCTGAGACCTTCTAAGCCTGGCCTTCACAGTCGATCCTTCTGTCAGCCTTTTAATCACAGCTATTTAACAAGTCTCTACCATTTTCCAAACTTTCCCTCATCTTTCTTTCTTCTTCCAAGTCTGCTAAACTTTCTAACCTCTAGCAATTCCCCAGTTCTGAACCTGCTTCTACATTTTCAGCTTTCTTTGTTGCAGCCTTGCAATGTGGTAAAAGAAGAAAAGTTTGTTTTCAGGGGGAAACTTCAAAAAGACTTCAGATGTTTGCATTAAAAATAGCATAGTGCTAATAACCAAGAGATTGGCATACAGGCCTTGAAGGCATTTTATAGTTTCACTCTGTAGCATTAAATTTTTCTGTATGTTCATAAAGAAAGATATATAATTGACTCACAGTTCTGTAGGCTGTAAAGGGAGCATTGTGGTTTCTGCTTATAAGAGGACTCAGGAAGCCTCCCAATCATTCCAGAAGGCCAAGTGGCAATGCAATGTTTCATATGGCAGGAGTAGGGGCAAGGCAGAGAGAGGAAAGAGGTGCCACACCCTGTTATACAACCAGATCTCATGAGAACTCGCTATCATGAAGACAGCATCAAGAAGATGGTGCTTAAGCATTGGTGAAGAATCCATCCCCCTCCCCGCCCCACTGTTTCCAGGCAGAATCCTGCTGCAGAGGCAGAGCCTCTTGGAAAACCTGTACTAGGGCAGTGCAGAAGGAAGATACCGGCTTGGTGCCCACACACAGGAGAGTACCATCCTCCAGACCCCAGATTTATAGACCCACCAACAGCTCCCACCCTCAGTATGGAAAAGCCACAGGCACTCAACACCAGCCCAGCCCATGAGCGCAGTCATCATAGATAAAGCCTACAAAGCCAGAGGTGCACTGTCCTAGTTAAGGTTTCCCATGAGCCTCTGCCTCTGCGGCAGGCCACTCCCCACTCCCACTACCCCCCACCATCCCACCATCCCCCACCCTCCCACCACCCTCCCACCACCCTACTGCCATCCTACTCCTCCCCACCTTACCCACCTCTTTTTCCTTTTAAGCCCACCCCTCTCCTGTTCATGAATAAATCACTTCCTACCAGGCCCCACCTGCAATATTTGGGATTACAAAGACACATGAGTTTTGGTAGGGGCACACAGCCAACCGTATTATTCTGACCCTGATCCCCTGAATCTCATGTGCTTCTCACAGAGTAAAATACAATCATGCCCTTTTGAAAAGTTGCCAGAACTCTTAACTCATTCCAGCATTAACTCAAATGTAACAAGGTCAATGTCTCCTCTGAGTCAAAGATACAGCCCCTTTTACCTATGAGTCCCTGAATTTAAAAGGGAGTTCTTTTCTTTAAGGGTACAATGAAGGTACAGGTAATGGGTAAGCTTTCTCAATCCAAGGGGCAGAGATTTCCAAGGAAAATAACACAAATGGGACCACAGATGTGCCCAATGCACATCTAAAATACAGCAGGACAGTATTCATTCAATCTCACAGCTCCAAAAATCATCACGAGACTCACTACAATGAGGAAAGCATTAAGGAGTTGGTGTTTAAGATCCTCCCCTCAACACCGACCGTTCACCCCTCAGTTCCACCATAATCTCCCCATTTCCCCAACCCCTATCTTCCAACACCCACTGCCCTCCATGATTAAGTCACCTTCCACCTGACCCCACTTTTTAACATTTTTTTATTACAATTCCACATGAGTTTCTGTAGGGACAGACAGCTAAATCTTATTACTCTGTCCCTGCCTCCCCAAATCTCACGTTGCAAATCCTTCTCACTTTGCAAAACACAATGATGCCTTCTCTACAGTCCCCCAAGGTCTTAACTCATTCCAGCATTTGCTCAAATTTCCAAGCCCAAAGTCACATCTGAGACAAAGCTGCACTCCCTTCTGCCCCTGAGCCTCTGAAATACAAAGCAGGTTTACTTCCAAGGTACAATGATTGCCCAGGCATTGCATAAGAATTCCCAGCCAAAAAGAAGATTTTTGCCAGAGAGAAGAACAAAACACAATTGGGACTTAAGGTCCCATGAAAGTCCAAAACACAGCAGGCCAGTTCTTCAAACCTACAGCTCCAAAGTCATCCTTATTCATTCCTTGGCCGACATCCAGGGCATAGGGCTGTGAGGGCAGGGCTCCCAAGGCCTTGGGCAGATCTGCACCTGTGGCTTTGCAATATTCAGCCCCCGCAGATGCTCTCATGGGCTGTGATGGGTTGAGTGCTTGTAGTTTTTACCCCCTGAGAATACAAAGCTCTTGGTGGGTCTATGAATTTGGGGTCTAAAAGATGGTGGCCTCCAGTGTGGGGGCTACAACCCCATTATTTTTCCTCTGCACTGCCACAGTAGAAGTTTCCCATGAGACTCTGCCTTTTTGGCCACCTTCTCTCTGAATATCCTGGCATTTTCATACATTTTCAAAATCTATATGAAGGCTTTCAAACTTGACTAGTGCTCTCTGCACCCTCTGGCTTAACACTATGTGGAAGTTACCAAGGCTTATAGCTTGCACCCTCTTAAGCAGTGACCCAAGCTGTACCTGTGCATCTGTGAACCAAGGCCAGAGCAGGAGCTGGAGCTGCAGGGAGGCAGGCAACAGTGTCTCGAGGCTGCATACAGCAGCAGGCCATGAGGTTGTAGCAAGGGCTGCTACAAGCATCTTGAAATGCCTTCAAGGCTTATCCCCCCATTGTCTTGGATATTAGCACTGGGCTCCATTTAATGCAAATCTCTGAAGCCTTCATGAGTTTTACCCCTGAAATTCAGCTTTTCTTTTGACCACTTGGCCAGGCTGCAAATTTTTCAAACTTCTGAGCTCTGCTTGTCATTTAAATATAAGTTCCAACTTAAGCTCATTTCCTTGGTCACACATAAGACCGCAGGCTATTTGACCCAGATAAGACACTTCTAGAGATTTACTGATTATAAGTTCATTCTACCAGATACACCCTAAATCATTACCCTCAAGTTCAAAGTTTCATATATCTAGGGAAAGGTCACACTGCAGCCTCATTCTTTGCCACAGAAAATCAAAAAGGAACCTTGCCTCCTTTTCTTAGCAAGTTCCTCATTTTCATCTGAGACCTCCTAAGCCTGGCCTTCACTGTCCATCCTTCTGTCAGCCTCTTAATCACAACTATTTAACAAGTTTCTGTAACGTTCAGCTCTCCAAACTCTCCAACCTCTGGCTGCTAGCCACTTCTGAACCTGCTGGTACATTTTCAGCTATCTTTGTCACAGCCTGGCAATGTAGTGAAAGAAAAAAACTCAATTTTCAGGAAGGCCTGATAAACTTCAAGAAGGCCTCAGCTAACTATATAAAAAAGAAGCCCAGAGCTAGTAGCCAAGACGCTAGGGAAAAGTCACTGAAGGCATTCCATAGCTCTACTTCACAGAACTAATTTTCTGTATGATCATAATGAAAGAGGTTTAAATAGATCACAGTTCTTCATGCTGTAAAGGAAGCATAGTCATTTCTGCTTATGGGAGAACTCAGAGGGCCTCCCAATCACAACGGAAAGAAAGGTAGTAATGAAATGTTTCATGTGGAAGGAGCGGAAGCAAGACAGAGAGAGGAAAGAGGTGCCACACCATGTTATACAACCAGATCTCTTGAGAACTCACTATCATGAGGACAGCATCAAGAAAATGGTGTTTGAACACTGGTGAAGGATCCAACCCCTAACCCACCTCCACCCCCTAACCCACCTCCACCCCCTACATGTTTCCAGGAAGAAGCCTGCTGCAGAGGCAGAGTCTCTTGGAAAATCTGTACTATGACAGTGCAGAAGGAAAATACGAGCTTGGAGTCCCCATGCAGGAGGCCTCCATCCTCCAGACCCCAGATTCATAGACCCACCAACAACTCCCACCCTCCATCCTCCAGACCCCAGATTCATAGACCCACCACCAACTGCCACCCTAAGTACGGAAAAGCTATAGGCACTCAATACCAGCTTATCCCATGAGAGCAGCCATGAGGGCTAAACCCTGCAAAGCCACAGGTGCACTGCCCTGGCAGACGTTTCCCATGAGCCTTTGCCTCTGCAACAGGCTACTCCCCCTTCCTACTACCTCCCACCCTCCCACCACCCTACAGCGAACCTACTTTTCCCCACCCGACCCACCCCTTTTTCCTTATACCTCCACCTTCTTCCAGTTCATAATTAAATCACCTCCCACCAGGCCCCACCTCCAACATTTGGGATGACACTTCCACATGAGTTTTGGTAGGAAAACACAGCCAAACCATATTATTCTCACTTTGACCCCTGGAATCTCATGTCCTCCTCACAGAGTAAAATACAATTATGCCTTTTCAAAGGTTTCCAAAACCCTTAACTCATTCCAGCATTAACTCAAATGTAAAATGTTCAGCCTCATCTGAGATAAGACTACAGTCTCTTCTGCCTATGAGTCCCTGAATTTAAAAGGGAGTTCTTCTCTTTCAAGTTACAATGATGGTACAAGCATGGGGTAAGCTTTCTCAATCCAAAGGGAAGAAATTTCTCAGGAAAATAACACAAACGGGACCAAAGACCCAATGCAAGTTCAAGCCCCAGCAGGCCAGTATTCATTCACTCTCACGGCTCCAAAATCATGAAGACAACAGACTATCACAAGGACAGTATTGAGGAGATGGTGTTTAACCATTTGTGAAGGATCCACCCCCACCCCTGCCTTTCACTCCCACCCCCCACCACAATCCCCCCGAATTCTACCCACCACCCCCACCTTTCAACCTCCACGCTCCACCATGATTAAATCACCTTCCACTAGCCCCCACCTTTAATATTTCCCTTTACAATTCCACAAGTTTTGGTAGGGACACAAAACCAAATCATATTATTCGGTTCCCACAAATCTGTCTTTCTCACATTGCAAAATACAATAATGCCTTCCCTACACTTCCTCAAATCTTAATTCATTCCAGCATTTACTCAAATGTCCAAAGTCCAAAATTTCATCGTAGACTAGGCTATAGTCCCTTCTGCCCATGAGCCTCTAGATTATAAAGGAAGTTAACTACTTTGAAGGTACAATGATTGTACAGGCAATGGATAAGCATTCCCAGCCAATAGAAAGAAACTTGCCAGAAAGAACAACAAAACACACTGGGACTCACAGGATACATGCAAGTCCAAAATCCAGCGGACAGTCATTTAATCCTACCGCTCCAACGTTATCCTTTTGGAATCCTTGTCCCGCATCCATGGCACAGGGGTGTGAGGGCTGGGCTCCCAAGCTCTCAGGCAGATCTGCGCCTGTGGGTTTGCAGTGTTCGGCCCCCATGGGTGCACTCATGCACTGGGCTGGTGTTGAGTGCCTGTAGCTTTTCCTCACTGACAGTGCAAGCTGTTGGTGGAGCTATGAATCTGGGGTTTGGAGAAAGGTGCCCCCATGTACGAAGGCCTCAATCCTATATGTTCCTTCTTTGCTGGCCTAGTAGAGGTTTCCCATGAGGCTCTGCCTCTTGGAAAGGCTTCTAGCTGGACACCCAGGCTTTTCTGTACATCCTCTGGAATCTAGACGGAGGCTCCCAAGCCTCTAAGTCTCTTGCTCTGTGTACCCACTGGCTTAACACTGACAGAAATTACTCCATTTTAACCCCAGCTGCCATCTAACAACTACCTCATTCCTCAAAGTTTAGCACGACCGCCTCCCAGGGGACTTTCCACCTCAGATGTTCCCCAACTTTTCCCCTCTCACGCAAACCCCTACACCGGTGGCATCAGTCGGCTTGCAGGCCATAAAACTCCCTCTTGCCATGCCACAAGTGCTGCGCACCATTTTCGGGTGCAGCCCGGCAGCTCCCCTTCCGCTCTCAATAAAGCTTGTTACGGCACCTGGTATTTCGGCCCTTCCTAATATCTATCGCTAGATATTAGGCGCCGAAAAACGGGAGGGATCTCAGTCGGGCATCTGGACGATCTCCACTTGGGTTGACTGGCCCCCCCCGGCTGCCCTTCCTGGACCTGATGTACCAGGTGCCCCTGGGACTTCCTCCGCTTGCCACTCCAGACCACCTCACATCCACCACCAACCTCCATTTGGGTAAGTGACTGAGCTCTCCCGCCACTACGGGTTCCCCCGTCCTCTCACTCCCTCCCAAGACCAGGCCCCTGGCCGAGGGAACCCCTCTACTGCCCTGGCCAAAGGGTGATGACAGTCGCCCCTCATCTCCTATTTCTTCTGCCCCTACCTCTGCACAACCCCGGCTGTCATCCTGACTCCCTTGTTTCCCCTTCGCGAGGTGGCGGGGCCTGATGGCATTGTCCACGTACACATCCCCTTCTCTCTGTCTGATCTCTCCCAAATCAAGAGATGACTGGGCTTTTTCCAGTCTGACCCAGGCACCTACATTAAAGAGTTTAGGTACCTCACACAATCCTGTGGCCTCACTTGGCATGATCCTTTCCTGATTTTAACTACCACCCTCTCCCCTGAGGACAGGGAGCAGGTCTGGACAGCCACGCAGCAGCAAGCCGATGACGCAAATACAAAACAGCAGGAGGCCAGTAGGCACTATAGCTGTCCCTCAAACGGACCCAGGCTGGACCTACCAACCTGGTCACGGCGATAGGGACCTTAGGGACAACACGACAGCCTTCCTAATACAGGGACTGCAAAAGGCGGCACACAAATCCATCAATTACGATAAGCTGTGGAGATCACAAAAAAGCCCAAGGAAAATCCTAGCGAATTCCTATCCCTCCTCTCAGAGGCTCTACTCAAATACACCAGAATACAGCCAAACTCACCAGCAGGCACAGCCCTGTTACACTCACACTTCATTACTTAGTCAGCTCCAGACATTCGCAAAAAGCTGACGAAGCTTGAGGACGGCCCCAATGCCTCCCAGAGAGAGCTCCTTAACGTTGCTTTCAAGGTCTTTAAAAAGGAGGAGGAGAAAAAGGATCAATACAGGAGAGATCAGGCTAAAAAATACCAGCTTCTAGCCAATGCAATTCAGGACTCACAACCTACGTCAAAACCTAACCTCCCTATGGGAAAACCGCCTGGGCCCTGTCTTAGACCTCAAAGATGCCTTTTTCTCCATTCCCCTACATCCCTCCTGCCAAGACCTTTTCGCTTTCACTTGGACTGACCCAGACACCCACCACGCCCAACAGCTCACCTGGATGGTCCTGCCCCAGGGCTTCCGGGACAGCCCCCATTTCTTTGGCCAGACTCGGGCCGAAGATCTCTCACAGCTCTCCCTAAACTCCAGTACCCTCATCCAGTATGCAGATGATCTCCTTCTCTGCAGCCCCTCTTACAAGGACTCCCAACAGCACACCATCCTTCTTTTAAACTTCCTGGCCACTAGAGGATACAAAGTCTCATCCCTAAAGGCCCAAATATCCTTACAAGAGGTCACTTAACTCTCATCTCCCGCAAAGTAAATATTGCCCCTGGAAACCAATACATCCCCATCCCAGTTAGCGCACACACGCCAGGCCATGAAGAGCCATCACCCTCATTCCTGTTAGCTGGCTTGGGTATAGCCACAGGCACTGGCTCAGGGGTAGCAGGCCTAGCAACATCTCTATCCTACTTCTTTTCCCTATCCAAAGAGCTGGCCCACAGCCTGGAGGACATAGCCAAATCACTGGTAGCCCTCCAATCCCAAATTGACTCCCTTGTCGCCATAGTTCTCCAAAACCGAAGGGGCCTTGACCTCCTCGCCACAGAAAAATGGGGATTATGCACTTTCCTAGGGGAAGAGTGCTGCTTTTACACCAACCAGTCAGGGCTAGTACAACATACTGCAAACAGGCTCATTGAGAAAGCATCCAGCATCAGTCAAAAATGACAGACTCCTGGGCCTCTTGGTCCTCCCTCCGGAAGTGGGTACCTTGGCTACTTCCCCTGCTAAGCCCCCTCTCAATCATAATTCTACCCCTCTCGTTTGGTCCATGTCTTGTCCACTGTCACAATTTTTGCCGGAACCATGAAGGCCTTCACCACCATAGAGTCTCCGAGCTCTTCATGACTGGAGGGTATCAACTCCTCAAACCCGGTGGCACCAAAGAATACCATCCTCCTACAACCACCTCATCACCTCCACCCCCGTTCAGCAGGAAGTAGTCAGAACGACCGTCGCCCCCTTACCATAACCCTCTCGCCCTCTTACCCCCTTACCATAACCCTCTTACCCTTTAAAGGTGGGAATGACAGAACTTACTCCATTTTAACCCCCGCTGCCATCTGATAACTACCTCAAGTTCCTCAAAGTTCAGCACGACCCCCTTCCAGGGGACTTTCCACCTCAGATGTCCCCCAACTCCTCCCCTCTCGCGCAAACCACCTACACCAGCTGCATTAGCTGGATTGCAGGCCATAAAACTTCCCCCTCGCCATGCCATAAGCCCTGGGCGCCATTTTTGGGTGCAGCCCGGCACCTCCCCTTCTGCTCTCAATAAAGTTTGTTACAGCACCTGGTGTTTCGGCCCTTCCTAATCTCTATCAAACACTATGTGGAAGCCACCTGTGAAGAACTAACCCACGCTTTACCTGTGCATCTTTCAGCCATGGCTGGAGCTGGAGCTGCGGGATGCAGGCAGCAGTGTCCTGAGAATGCACACAGCAGTAGGGCCACGGAGCTGGCCCAGGAAACCATTCTTCTCTCCTAGGCCCCAGGGCCTGGGACAGCAAGGGCTGCTGCAAAGGTCTCTGAAATGCCTTCAAGGCCTTTTCCCATTGTCTTGGCTATTTGCTGTAGGCTCCTTTTCATGCAAATGCCCTAAGCCTTCTCGAATTTTCCTCATGAAAATCAGTTTTTCTTTTTGGCCACTTGGCCAGGCTGCAAATTTTCCAAACTTTTGAGCTTTCCTTCTCATTTAAATAGAAGTTTTAACTTGAGGTCATTTCTTAGGTCGTACATAAGAATACAGGCTGTTCCATGCAGACAGGATACCTCTTGAGCTATGCTGCCTAGATGTTCATTCCACCAGATACATTCTAAATCATCACCCCCGAGCTCATAGTTTCACATATCTCCAGGGCAGGGTCACCGTGCAGCCACGTTCTTTGCTAAGGTCAATCAATTGTAACCTTGGCTCCTGTTCACAGGAAATTCCTCATTTTTGTCTAACACCTTTTAAGTCTGGCCTTCACTGTCCATCCTTCTGTGAGCCTTCTGATCACAAGTATTTAACAGTTCTCTACAGTGGCCCAAACATTTCCTCATCTTGCTGTCTTTTAAGATTTCCCAACTCTCTGGACCTCTTCTATCCACTTCTGAACCTGCTTCTACATTTTCAGCTATCTTTGTTAGAGGTAAAAGAAGAAAAGCTCATTTTCAGGGGGAACATTCACGAAGGCTGCAGATATTTGCATGGCAAGAAGCTGAGTGCTGGTTGCCAAGACAATGGGGAGAAGGCCTAGTAGGCATTTCATAGCTCCACTTCACAGTACTCATTTCCTGTATGATCATAAGAAGGTGAATAGCCTCATGGTTCTGCAAGCTGTAAAAAATGCATAGTGGCTTCTGCTTTGGGGAGGAATCAGGAAGCCTCCCAATCATACCAGAAGGCCAAGGGGCAAGGAGATGTTTCCTATGGCAGGAGTAGGAGCAAGACTGAGAGAGGAAAGAGGTCCCACAAGCAGATCTCATGAGAACTCACTATCATGAGGACAGCATCAAGAAGATGGTGCTTAGCCATGGGTGAAGGATCCGCCCTCCACCCTCACCTCCACCTCCCACTGTTTCCAGGCAGAAGCCTGCTGCAGAGGCAGAGCCTTATGGGAAATCTCTACTAGAGCAGTACAGAAGGAAAATATGGGCTTGGAGCTCCCATGCAGGGAGCCACCACCCTCTAGACCCCAGATTTATAGACCCACCAACAGCTTGCACCCTCTGTGAAAAAGCTACAGGCACTCAACACTAGCCCAGTCCATGACAGCAGCTGTGGGGGCTAAAACCTGCAAAGCCACAGTTGTACTGTCCTGGTAGAGGTTTTCCATGATGCTGTGCCTCTGCAGCAGGCTACTCCCCACTCCCACTACACCCCACCCTCCCACCACCCTACTTCCAACCTACTCCTCCACACCCTACCCCCCACCCCGTTTTCCTTCCCCACTCCCACCCATGATTTAATCACTCCCACCAGGCCCTCATCTTTCTGTTGTTCTCTATTCCCTCCAAACCCTTCCAATTTTTGTTTGCTACCCACTTCTCAACCTGCTTCTACTTTTTCAGCTATCTTTATATAGCAGGTTGGCTATGTAGCAATAACACAGAACCCCATTTAAGGGGGAAAATTCAAGAAGGCTTCTGAAATTTGCATACAAAGAAGCCCTATGCTTACTTTCTCAAGACAAAGTAAGGCCTTGAAGACATTTCACAGCTCCACTCTGCAGTTCTAATTTTCTGTATTATCGTAAATAAAAGAGGTTTCATTGACTCAGGGTTCTGCAGTCTGTGAAAAAAGCATAGTGTCTTCTGTTTTAGGGAGGAATCACAGAGCCATCTCATTACACCAGAGGGCCAAGGGACGATGAGTTGTCTCCTATGGCAGGAGTAGGAACAAGACAGATGAGGAAAGAGTTTCCACAGCCTTATAAACAAGCAGATTTCATGAGAACTCACTCTCAGGACAGCATCAAGGGGATGGTGCTTTGTCATTCATGAAATATCTACCCGTACCCTTTCATGACTAAATCTTTCTCCACCCAGGCCCCACTTCTAACATGATGGAGTATAACTCCACGAGTTTTGATAGGGACACAAAGACAAATTATATTTTTCTGTCTCTGACCCCACAGATCTCATGTCCTTCTCACATTGCAAAATACATTCATGCCTTGCCAGCAGCAGTCTCCCAAAGTCTTAACTCATTCGAGCATTAACTCAAAGTTACAAAGTCCAAAGTCTCATGAGTCAAGGTTACAGTTTCTTTTGCCTATGAGCCTCTGAAATAAAAAGCAAGTTCACTGCTTCTAATGTACAATGATGGTACAGGCATGTGTAAGCTTTGCATATCCAAAAAGGAAGACATTTTCCAGAATATTTCTTATTTTTATCTGAGACCTCCTCAGTCTGGCCTTCAATGTCCATGTTTCTGTCAGCATTTTTTGTCACAAAAATTTAACCGGTCTCTAAGATGGTCCAAAAATGTTCTCAACTACCTGTCTTCTTTTGAGCCCTCCAAACTCTTCCAACCTCTGCCCATTCTCTAGTTACAAAGCTGCTTCCACATTATCAGGTATCTTTATAGCAATGCTCCAATCCTCATTTGCCATATTCTGTATGATTTGTTTTGAAAAACAGGTTTAATTGGCTCATGGCTCTACAGGGTGGACAGGAAGCACAGTGGCTTCTGCTTCTGGGAGGCCTCAGAAATCTTTCAATCATCTTAGAAGGTGAAGAAAGAGTGAATTGTCTCACACAGTAAGAGGAAAACATGGAGAGCAGGGAGCTGACATAGAGTTTACAATGACCATATCTCATGCGAAGTCACTCTGATTGTGAGGACAGTAGCAAGGGGACGGTGCTAAACCATCCATGAGAAATTTGCCTTCATGATTCAGTCACATCACACCAGGTTTCACCTTCAACATGAGGAAATACAATTCAACGTGAGATCTGGTGGGGACACATATTCAAATTGCATCACCAATCTTTGAGTATAAAGACATTCACAGCAGACTTTAGCCAGCTTCTTTGAGATTCTTCTTAGGGTTTGAGGTCTACAGCATACACACTAAAATATTCATACTTCAAAAAGTAATAAAGTAGATGGTACTATCATTCTTCCAGAAGTTACAATGGTAGCGTAGGCATTCATAGTATGACTTAATGTTTGCTACTGTTTCTATCACCATATTAACTGTTTCCCACACAATTCAGCTGGGTTTCCTTTGACCACAAAACCATCCTTGTACTACCATGGATAGCTGGCACTAGCTCTTTAATAGTGATATTCTGCTGTAGAAAGTATTCTTGCATTGGAAAAAGTCCACAATCAAATATCTTGTCATTCAACAATATCAATTCCTGGGTGACTTTTTGGGGGAAAAAAAAAGTATCTCTTGTTGCAAGAAATGCTGCATCTGTGATTTCAAGTCTGTCACTCAAATTGGATGGAAGGGGTGAATTTCAGCCAATGTGGCCAAAGAAATCCTGTTCCTGTGATCCTGACGTCATCAGTGTCTGTACCTCTGTCTTCCCTTCTGCCACATGTTGCCTGCTCTCCGTGACTTTGGTAAGAGCCTCCTTGTGTACGTGGATGGTGTCCAGGATGTTGGCCTGGTGTCCCTGAGAAGCACTAAAAGGTCCATGACTGGGTGCAGGTCCTGTCTGGGCTGACTGGAAAACAGCTCACTGATGGTAAAGAAGGCATCTTTGGTGAAGTGGATGGGCTGGTCCAGCTCCAAGACCTGGCTGAGGCTGAAGAACTGGCCACCTTCTGATGCTCTTTTGCAAGCACCTTCACCATCATCTGCTTGCACGTCCTCACTGGCTGTGAAGTTGAGCTGAGTGCCCTGTAGTCCATCTTCTTGGTGAAGCACTCAAAGTCATCAATCTTGCTCTCCCACTCCTAAAGGTTGAGGGCCACCCTGGGGGTGGGCTCAGGGTCAGGAAGAAGTTGGGGCGCACCATCTCATCCTTCTCAGCCTTCTTCTTGCCCTGTCTCCAGGCTGTCCCTTCAGTGCTGTTGGGGTACATCAGGAAGTGATGGAAGATGTGGCCATGTGGGTCATCCACCAGACTGAGCCCTTTCTGCACTTGGACATGAAGTCTTCCTCAAGGTGGCCTGTGGTCTGCCTCTTGGCACCCAAGAAGCCCGCAGTGCTGTACGGGCTCTGATGCATGGACTGGAGCTCCAAAGACACCACACACCCTGCTCCTGAGCCTGTTGCTCATGCCCTCGATGTGGCTCCATTTACAGCATTTGTTGCACTGAGGCCCGTGCATGCCGGGCAAGGCCAAGCTGGCTCAAAGAGCGAGCAACCACCTCTGCAAGGGTGTGCCTGGAGCAGGTGGACCAGCCACCAACCTCACTCACTGCCAGTCAGGCTAAATCAGTTATTCTGCCTTAGAGGTTGGACCCCAGTGCCATTTGCTCTTCCCCAAGCCTCCGCTCCATCAGACATCAGGTGGTGGCCACTCAAGCTGTGGGAACCTAGCCACCCCTGCTTCCTTGAGTGGGTGAGGTTGGTGGCTGGTGCACCTGATCCAGGCACACCCTTGCAGAGGTGGCTGGTTGGTCTTTGAGCCAGCTTGACCTTGCCTGGCATGCACAGGCCCCAGATACTGACACAGTGCTCTGAGTAAGGTTGTCCTGTGTTGGGCCAAATTCTAAGTCTGGCCAGGGTCACAGAAGGCTGAGTCCTTTGGATGGTAATCCTGGATGCTGCTGGGTGACCCATGGTGCCCATCCCCTTTTGGGGCCCAGAATGAGACCCGACTGGGTTAGGACCCTTTAGGTGTAACACTTGTGCCCCAGGAGGGGGCCTCTGTCCCACAGGTTGGCTGAGATGTATGGCATGCTGCTGGCTGCCAGGGCTGTCAGGATGCCATGTTCACCCTTCCCTCCGGCGACCTCAAAGTGACCAGCTTCCGCTTTGAGAATGACTTCCCAAGGCCCAGGAGCCCCTGGGGCTGCAGGACAGCTGGCTGCATGCTGCCCTGGCTTCTTCCAAGTTGTGCTGGTCACTACCCGCCAAGGGGGCTGAGATGCAGGCACCATGCAGGGCGGTTGTCTCTGAACCTGCAACTTGGTTATCAAGGAGCTGGACTGGGCCTGGTGTCAGGGCCCTGAAGGGGTTGTCTTGGGTGGTCCCAGGGGTGTCCTGAGGAGAGGCAGAATGGAATTGCTGTGAGGACGAATGACTCTCAGCACAGAACAGGCACCCAGTGAGTGCTCAGAGATTACCCTCAGCAGCTGCCCAGAGGCCAACACCACCCACCTGGTAGCAACTGTCCCCCAGGCAGGAGGAAGGGAAGAGACCAGGTCCTACTCACCAGAGTCTGATCAGTCAGCTCTGCTGAGATGTGCCTCTCACCTAGAAAACGGTCCTGCACGCAGAGCCAATCACAGAAACTGCTGTGTGTCTCTAGCTGCTCCACAACATAGAAGCGACAGGGGCTCAGCAACAGTGACATCATGGAGTGACACAACCCATCACAACGGGAGCCTGCTGGGGTCAAGAGGGCTCAGAGTCAGTGTCCTCTGTCCCCTGAACTGACATGTGTGTATACAATGTGTTTGTGCATGTGTGTGTGTGCACATGTGTTTGTTTTGTTTCTCTGGCCAGGCCTAGCTCTCCACTCACGGGTACACCCAGGTCCTCATCACTGTCACCACCAGGGCCTGGGGCCAGCATTAGAGTCTGCACAGGTGCTCCCCAATCTCTGCCCTCCCCACCCAGGGTGGTCTTCAGGATGCAGACAAAGGAGGGGCACTGGGCAGGGCAGAGAGGGCTAGCACCATCTCTAGGTGGAACCCAATTTGTGCGTAAAGTTCTAGGTCTGCCAAGCATTACTGGATTCAACACATCTTCTCACATTCTCTTTCCAGCAACCCTCCAGGGTGCCCTGACTCATCCTCCCTACAGATGGAGGCAAGGAGGCTCCACAGACAAACACCCTGCCTGAGGTCACACAGTGGCCAACTGGCCAGGTTCCTATTGACCAGGTGCCCCTGACCAGGTCCCCACTGACTAGGCTTCCAATGACTAGGTCCCCAGGTCCCCACTGATAAGGCCTTCACTGAGGAGGTCGACACAAACCAGGTCCCTGCTGATCAGGTCCCAACTGCCTAGGATCTAATGACCAGGTCATCTCTGATCATGGTCCACTGACCGGGCCCCTGAGCAGGGGTGCTCAAAATCTTGTTCCGATGTCACCCTCAGGCCATAGACCCTCCCTCCCTGCATGTGTGCCCAGAAGTCAGGCACTGGGGGTTTTCTTGGGACAAGGCCTCTCCTCCAAGACACAGGGAGGGACAGTTGGCCTCAGGCTCCAGGTGCCCAGCTCCACACTCACCCCCAAGACCCTCTGGACCCATCTCAAAGGAGACAGTGAGGTGTCCTGGCACTGCCTGGACATGCCATCTATCCTATTCTTGAGTGTCAGAGAGGAAGAAAGGGAGGTACATTTGGCAGATGAGACACCCTGTGCTGCTGGGTCTCCCAGGGTCCTTCCTGCAGAGAACCCATCGAGAGACACAGCACAGGGGCTACAGGATGACTAATCCAGAACCTTCAAGACTGAGCCAGGGACCACATGAGGACTGTCCCCAGACAGCTAGAAGGCCCTTTGCTAGTTTCTTGGTACCTGAGCGGATGCAGCAGTGGTTCTTCTCTTTAGACCAGTGAGCATGTGCTGGGGAAGGCTCGCCTGTGCTTCCTCAGTGGCTCCACCTCTGCTTCTAAGAAAAATCACTCATCCCAGGGCTGGGGCAGAGAAAATACAAGATTAGCTTAGAGCATCTTGTGCCAGAAAGTTAAAAAGTGCTAACAGAGTAACGGGGACAGATCAAAAAGACAAAAAGTTAGCTTGAAACGTCTACCACTGACCTAATCTTGGGGAATTGAGGCACCAGGATCATGAGCTTTCCCCTCTCTCTTATTTATTGGTTTTATTTTTCCATGTAGAACAAACAAGAAAATAACAAAATAATCATCTGGCAATCATCATAGTAATGATTGTTCAAACACAAGTCATCAATGAAATGCTAAATCTAGCGGGTTTTGAGAAGTAACCAGATATTTACAGAGCCTCGAGGTATCTCCGAACAAAATACTATTGAACTACAAAAAGGAAATTGCAACACTCCCATGGACAAACCTGGCAGGTGCTCCTTAAGTCTCCTACTATATAGAGTAATAAAAACTGTAAAATGCAATAAGCCTTCAATGACCTTTGCTAAAATATCAATGATGACTTGGTTGTTTGGCTGTTTAAATGGCTGACATTTGGGCAATTTGAGTATGTCAAACTCAAATGGTTTTCATTTGTAGGATCCACTTAAAACTTAAGGAGGCTAAAAAACATCATTTAAAATACCATGTAAATTTGCATCATACATGTGGTATGAAAATATGCTACTTTAGCAAAGATTGTGATGTTATATATTTTATCAGAAACAAAATATCATGTAAATAGCCCAGTAATAAAGTTTTATGATCTTTTAAATCATAAAATTTTACCTTAAGATTTTATGGTTTAGATATTCTCTTCATTAGATGTGGTTTACCAGTGGATAATAGAGAAGGAAGTAGGCGGGAGCAAGTGTCCATCACAGCGACAGCTGGAAAGATAAATAAAGAATTACGTTCTTTATCGAAAACATTTCAGTTAACTAAGTGTGAGTTTAAAAACTAAAGAGTTAAGAACTTTATCAGAGTTAATGAGAAATATGTATGTATAATTACATACAAAATTACTATTAAATAATTTACACATGGTGTTAATTATGCTTGTGGTTAAATATCAGAGCTTTTTCATTCTTCATTCATGTACTCAACAGCCGTGTGCTAAGGTACTAAAACCAGCACTGAAATTACAAGATGAAGATGGTACAGTCCACCTCTCAACAAACATACGCTATAACCTAAAAAAACACCAGACAGACAGGCAATGTCCATATAGAGTCATAGACACTATGACAGGTATACAGCCAGACACTACTGGAACACACAGAAGGGACATCTATCCCAGTCTTGTGTCAATATCAGAGGCTTTCTGGTGGAGGAGATATGCAGGTGGATACCTGAAGGACAAGGAAAAGCTTGCCAGATAGAGAGAAGAGGCGAAGGCAAAGAGCTTGTGGTGAGGAAGAGCCCTGAGGAGTTCTACTCTGTCCAGTTTGGTGCTAGAGCAAAAGCAGAGCGTGGTAAGTGGCAAGAGACAAAGCTGAGTCACTTCACGAAAATCTCATTGACCTAGGTGTTTTTATTCCATGATGAAAAACTTGGAACTTTTCCTGAGAACAAAAGTAAGCCAAGGACAAAGTAAATGACAGGAGATTTAAAATATCACCTCTCAAGTGACTGCTTATGAATGGTTATTGCTTAGCTAAGTATTTCTAAATGAGTCTGAGGTCTGTTGGCCTTCAATCTCTACCACAACCCTGAGAAGCTGATGATGCCTCTGCTTTCTGTGAATCGTTTCAGTGTGCTGGGTGACAGTTCCATGAGGATGTCAAAAGTGAAAAAAGTATAGAGCCAGGAAAAAAAGAAATGCATAGACTTCTTGGGAACGTTTAGAGCTATGAAACATGATGAATTAATGGGGCATAAGCATACTTTTCATGGTGAAAGATTTTGTTTTCACACCTTTCATTGGATGTAAGAAAAAAAATACTTAACGTAGTATCGACTAACCCAACAATGAAAAGGAATGCCATTTGTTATTTATACATTATTTCTAAAATAACCTAAATTTGATTAATAAATTTTGGCAACATACTTCTCTTTATTTGTTCTACAGTCCAGCTCCATCTAAAATAAGTAAAAAAAAATCTTTCAGTTAAACAAGAGACATTATCATGAGAATAATATATCACTTACAAAAATGTGGCATTTACTATTTACAGTGACTAGACACAACTTGATGTTCGCTTAAATAGAAAAATAATCCCATACAGTAAAATTTATACTTAGTTTAGATAATAGAAGATGTATCTATATAATGCTGTTTAAATTTATCTAAGAAAAACACAATTACTATTGGTCTATTGCATATGCATAATTTTAGAAAGGTAGTGTTTTGTTAGCACAAAGGTTAAAAACAAAGTTATATTTTGCAATGAATGCATTGCTTTGAAATTCTTAGCAAACTCTGTCCTTTATAAAAGTTTAACCCATTTTCTTCAATAAATTTTTTCTTAAAAAGAAATTTCTATTTTCTACTTATAGTAAATTTTTTATAGTAAATTTTTCTTGCTTCTTTTTTCTGTTTCTCATTTGTATAATAAATTAAGGTGTTACCTGTGCAGGTTTCTTCCAAAGGTATATTGAGGGATGCTGAGGTTTGGAGTAAAACTGAACCCAATAAGTAGTTTTTCAACCCTGGCCCACTCTGTCCCCCCTACTCGTATTTCCCAGTGTCTATTGTTCCCATGTTTATGACAATGTGCACCCAGTGTGTAGGGCCCACATGAGTGAAAACATCAGATATTTTGTTTCTGTTTCTGCATTGGTTTGCTTAGTATAGTGGATTCTGGCTAAATGCATGTTGCTGCAAAGGACATGATTTTGTTCTTTTTATGGCGTCATGGTATTCCATGGTATATGAAATTTTCTAATTTACCTGGATTTTCAATCTACCTTGGATGCACCTGATCTGACTCCACGTCTTTGCTATTGTGAATAGTGCTACAATGAACACACAATGTGCATGCATTTCTTTGTTACAACAATTTATTTTCCTTTAGGTATACCCCTGGTATAGTAATGGGGTTGCTGCATCCAATGGTCATTCTTAGTTCCTAATTTCCAAACTGCTCTCCATAGTAGCTGAACTAATTTACATTGCCACCAATGGTGTGTAAGTGTTTCCTTTTCTCCACAGCCTCCCCAACATCTGTCTTTTGTTCTGTTTTACTTTTTCACAAAAGTCATTCTGACTGGTGTGAGATGGTGTCTCCCTGATGTTTTGTTTGGCATTTCTCTGATGATTGGCAATGGTAAGCATTTGCTAATATGTTTGTTGACCACTTACATGTGTTCTTTTGAAAAGCATCTGTTCATGTCATTTGCCCATTTTTAATGGGGTTATTTATTTTGTGCTTGTTGATTTGTTTAGGTCCCTTATGGATCCTGGACAATAGGCCTTTGCTATATGCAGTTTGTGAATATTTCCTTACATTCTTTAGGCTGCCTATTTAATCCCTTGACAGTTTCTCATGCTATGCAGAAGCTCTTTAGCTTAATCAGATCACACTTGTCAATTTTTGTTATTCTTGCAATTGCTATTGAGGACTTAGCTATAATTTAATTGACAAGTGTGATGTCCAGAATAGCATTTCCTATGTTTTCTTCCAGGATTTTTATAGTCAGAGGAGGTACTGTTATGTAAGAAAAGCACAAAGCTTTTTTTTTTCTTTTTTTTTTTTTTTTTTGAGATGGAGTCTCCCT
This sequence comes from Sapajus apella, assembly GCF_009761245.1. Lineage (NCBI taxonomy): Eukaryota > Metazoa > Chordata > Mammalia > Primates > Cebidae > Sapajus > Sapajus apella. The sequence goes on from NW_022437810.1 coordinate 21,053, forward strand.
CTGTCACCCAGGCTATAGTGCAGGGGCATGATCTCAGCGGCTCACTGCAACCTCTGCCTCCTGGGTTCAAGTAATCCTCCTGCCTCAGCCTCCCAAGTAGCTGGGATTACAAGTACCTGCCACCATACCCAGCTAATTTTTGTATTTTTAGTAGAGGCAAGGTTTCAGCATGTTGGCCAGGCTGGTCTCAAACTCCTGACCTCAGGTGATCCACCTGCCTCAGCCTCCCAAAATGCTGGGATTACGGGCGTCAGCCCCTGCAGCTGGCCAAGCATAAAGCTTTTAACATAAAAATGGAAATGAACCTTTTAGTGTTTTATTTATAACATGCAATTATTTTGGATTCTATTAAATAATAAACATCCATATGTGGTTAAAAGTGTTTCAATGCCAATCATTCACCTGTGATTATGGGTGGGAGAGTTAAAATGGTGCAATGAAACTTTAAAAGTGGTATGAGCTGGGGACGGTGGCTCACGGCTGTAATCTCAGCACTTTGGGAGGCCAAGGCAGGCAGATCACAAGGTCAGGAGTTCGAGACCAGCCTGGACAATATAGTAAAATGCCATCTCTACTAAAAATACAAAAATTAGCCAGGCATGGTGGCAGGCACCTGTAGTCTCAGCTACTCCAGAGACTGAGGCAGGAGAATCACTTGAACCCAGGAGGCAGGGGTTGCAGAGAGCTGAGATTGCACCACTGCACTCCAGCTTGGTGGCAGAGCGAAACTGTATAACTCCAGTTATTAGGCAATAACATGCAATTTCTAAAACCTAACTTAAATGCAGCTTTTAAAGAAATTTTAAATGTGTCAGTTTAGTTACATGTATTGAATAAAGTTAGTAAACTCTTGAGAATGGTATGTCTTGAGAATGAGAGCTCCAGGGAATTAAAAAATGTTTTTTTTTTTTAATTTTTGGAATTAAAAAATGTAAAGTTTCTATTTTCTTTCTGTGTTAACAGAGCTAATTATGATCTTTACTTAACATGCATAAGCCAACAGAACAACTCAATATTTCACCAAATTAAAAACAAGAATTATATTCGAGAAATGAAACCCAAAAGAGAAAGGATAATATAACTAACCTCAGTCAAGTAGTTCTTGCAGTTATTTGAAGTCTGTGGGTTTGAAGTAGAAATTCTTACAGGTGTTTCGGGAATATATTTTCTGCTGTGCCCCATACTATTAAGATTTTCAACACAAGGTGACTCTGGGTCTGGTCTCCTAGGAAGAGTGCTGAGACATGATTTCATCTCCTCTTTCTCCATAAGGAACTTGGTGCTGATCACTGCTATTTTCTTCTTCGATCTGTAAAGAAAGACAAATGCTTAGTATTTCCTTTTTCTTTTAATAATTCTTAATGACTTGCATTTTCTTTAAAGTTGCTCTGAGAGTAAACCAAAGTACCCACTAACCAGTGTTTTAACACCAAAGATGTTTGAGAGTACACCCGTTGTAAGAAATTATAATTTAAAAGTTGTTCTAAAGAAGTACATGTGTTTCTAAGGTGATTTCTACTGAACAAGCAGTGTAAACAAGGTAGACAGCGAAGAGAAATGGCTGTCAGTGATGTGTGGCTCAACAGGTAACAGTTGCTGCCTTCTAAATGGCTCTCCTTGTAAGATGCTAAAGATTCCATTAGAAATACTTGTATTTAAAGGGTAACTATGTGGGAAAAGGAGTATGTTAATTTGCTTGACCATAAGACCCACTTCACTATAAATAATTATATCAAAACATCATGTTGTACTCCTTAAACAACGTAGATTAAGAAAACTAAAACGAACAAACAAAAAACCTAGAAATACTTGTGTTTAGTAAACCTGTTTCAGGTTTCACTCTTGTACATTTCACTCATTATCTGGGAACAATGAGACATTTGGCACTGAGAAATAATTCAGAGCAACAACTCCTAGGAGGGAACTAGATGGCTGGGTTGCTGATAGAAAAGGACTAAAGCATCTCTGAAATCAATTAGCCCCTAACACTGTGACCAAGGTCCTGTACGTGCCGGTTTGTTCTTCCTGCCTTCCCCACACCCCTTCAGGATGAATAAGGTGCTATTTTTTAACCAATTTCTGAATTACACTTCTTTTCATTTCTGTGACAATTATTCCCTATTTCACAAGGATGCTTTTCTGTAACATCTTGAAAATGTTACGCAAATAGTCTGTCTCAAGGCACTCTCTAGTGATGATACTAGATACCACGATCAAAAACAGTCCCATGCCTGAGTGCCGGGATGTGCCCAGAGAAGCAGCAGCATTTACACTTTGGGTTTAGGTTATCGTCTACCAAAAAATAAACTCAATATTTCTATTCAAGGAAATTCTGACAAGTAGTTTTATAACAAGATCACTTATATTAATTATAAAGCTTCAAAAATACTTAGTAAAAAAACTAATAGATCAAGTTAACTATATGACACTTTTCTGGGAAAAAAAGACATACAAAAAAAAAAAAAAGGAAAGAAACTATCTTTTACTAACATTTTAAAGGTAAGATTATTTACTAACATTATTTTCCAAAATTACATTTTCCAATTAGCATTCACTTCCGACTAATTTCCTGAAGTCATCTCACTGAAAATTATGCTTTCAAAACAAATTCATGAGATTAATTCATCTTCTGTGAGTGTATCTTTTGACTTACTTCATCCATTTTTTTTTTACATGGAATTGTTAGCTTTTAATGCTACTGCAAAGACTTCCTTATATTCTTCTAATTCGGTTGCAACCTCTTCATAAGCAGTTTTTATTTTGGAGAGTTTACATTCCGCATCTTTAATCATCATCTCCATCTCATTTTGTGAAGCCATATCCTCCTTGTTTAACTGCTCTAATTGTCTTTCATAGACTGCTTGTTTCTAAAACAAATGAAAATACTTTTAAAACAATTATAACTTAATTACCATATATTTGTTGCTTTTCATTTTGAGTCAGTGATTCAAAGAGCAATTTTGAAGACGTTAAAAAAAAGAGGCTGCGGCTTAAAATGTTTATCAGAAATATCAATGAAACTAATAACTGAATCCAGAATTAAGTCTGATTAATAAAAATTTGAAATTATTATGTTAGTATTAATGTAATCTGGTCATATAAAGAGTAATAGAATCCATTTATAATTTTAACAACACAACAATGAACAATGTAGCTTAAGACCAATTCAAAAGTATCACATCATTTCTAAATCACAATTTTCACTTAGGCCAACTGGTCTTAAATCAAAAGACTCTATAGTGAGAATAATTACTCTGAAGATTGATTTTGTTATAATAATAATGGAAATTTAAATATTTAAAAAAAAAAACAAATGCCATTTTTTTCCAGAACTTTACAAAACAAATTGCTATACGAGGCAGAGGAAACACAATGTACACATATCCAAAATATAATTTGCAGTGAAATAAATGAAAGCACATTACAGATAAACTTACCTGATTTTAAAAACTAACCTGTAAATGGATTTCTTCTAATTGTTCTATTGCCTGCATTATCCTTTCTTCCTGCTCCAATTTATATTCTTGTACTTGAGCAACTTCTACCATATTTTTTTCCACATATGTCTTAAGATTTAACATTTCTTCTTCCAACTTCTTTTTATCCTCCTGAA